>NW_027077930.1:0-126000 GCF_963930625.1 Muntiacus reevesi
ACCCTGTGGAGGGAGGGAGTCACCCTGGAGTCAGTTGACGTGTGACCCTGGGTACAGGCAGGGTCTTGGAGGGTGTAACCCTGTGGACCAGGGGCATGGAACAGCCTCAATGTCTATGGAAGAGTGACTCCAGGTACCGTTTCAGGGAGTTGGGACCATCCTGAAAACAGTAGACGTTTATCCCCAGGTAAAGTTTCTGGGAGGTGAGATCACACTGGAGACAGGAGTGTGACCCCAGGTATGGGATCTTGAGGGTGGGGCCATCCTGGTGGCTGTGGACTTGTGACACAAGGTACAGGAATGGGATCGGGGTCACCTTGCAGACTGAGCATGTGATCCCAGGTGCATGATATGGGAAGTGGGGTAAGCCGGGAAACTGTGGATATATGACACTACGTATAGGGTCTGCACAGATATATGACACTAGGTACTGGAGTGGGCAACCCACTCCAGTACTCTTGCTTGGAAAATCCCATGGATGGAGGAGCCTAGTAGGCTGCAGTCTATGGGGTCCCTAAGAGTCAGACATGACTGAGTGACTTCATTTTCCCTTTTCACTCTCATGCTTTGGAGAAGGAAATGGCAACCCACTCCAGTGTTCTTGCCTGGAGAATCTCAGGGATGGGGGAGCCTGGTGGGCTGCCATCTATGGGGTCGCAGAGTTGGACACGACTGGCATGACTTAGCAGCAGCAGCAACAGCAGCAGCAGTACAGGGCCTGGGGGATGTCACCATGGAGAGTATGGACATGTGACCCCAGGTGCAGGTTTGGCAGGGATGACCCTGGAGACTGGCTAGGTGAACCAAGGTTTAAGGTACAAAATGGTCTCACCCTGCAGACTACGGACCCTGAGCACAGGTACAGGATCTGGTGTTGGTCACTGTGGAGATGGTGCATGTGTGAAACCTGATAGAAGTTCAAGGAGGGGGTCAATATGGAGAAGGTGGAGGTGTGACCCTATGTGCAGGGTCTGGAGTGACGTCATTCTGGAAACTGTGGCTGTGTGACTAAGGTTCAGGGTTAGGGACTGGGGTCACTTTGCAGAATGTGGACATGTGACTCCACATGCACCGTTTGGGTCATCCTGGAAACTGTGGACAAGTCACCAAAGTACAAGGTATGAGAGGTGGTGTCACACTGGAGACTGAGGACATGGGATCCAAATTACAGGGTCTGGGAAGGGGATCACCATGGAGACTGTGGATCTGTGACCACAGGTATAGGGTCTGGGAAGTGATATCACACAGGAGACTGTGGACATAGGATGCCAGGTGAAGGGTCTGGGAAGGAGTCACCCTGGAGTCTGTGGACGTATGACCCCAGGTAAAGGCTCTTGAGGGTGGGGAAAGCCTGGTGACTGCGACCTGTGACCCCAGGTACAGGGTTGGGAATATAGCATCGCCCTGGAGACTGTGCAAATGCGACCCCAGGTACAGGGTCTGGGGAGAGGTGTCATCCTGGACACCGTTGATATGTAACCTCAAGTACAGTGTCTGAGATATAGGGTCACCCTGGAGACTGAGGCCATGTGGCCAGAGGTACAATAGTCAGTGAGGTGGGTTCACCTTGGAGACTGTGGATGTGTAACCCCAGCTGCAGTGTCTGGGAGGGGTGTCAACCTGGAGACTGAGGACATGTGAGACCAGGTGCATGATCTGGGAGGGGTTGCGACCCAGAAGACTATGGATCTGTGTCCCCAATATCAGACTTTGGTGTGGATGTTACCATGGAGACTGTGGATATTTGACACCAGGTGAAGGGACAGGGAAGGGCATCACCCTCGAGACCCTGGAGGTAGGATCCCAGGTTCAGAGTCTGGGAAGGGAGTTCTTCAGGAGTCTGTGGAAATGTTATGTCAGAAAAAGGGCCTGCACTGGTTACCCTGGTGACTATGTACATGTGACACATAATACAAATACTGAGATTGGGGGTCATCCTGCAGACTGGAGAAATGTAACCACAGGTGCAGATTCTGAGGACGGGGTCACCTTGGAGACTGTTGACATGTGACATCAGGTGCTTCATCTTGGAGGTAGATCATTCTGGAGATTCTGGACATGTGACCCCAGGAACAGGGTCTGAGAGGGGGTCACCCTTGAGATTGTGGGCTTTTGACCCAGGTACAGCATGTTGGAAGGGTGGTAACCCTGAAGAATGTGCACATTTGACACCATGTACAGGCTCTGGGAGGTGAGTTCACCCTGCTGACTATGGCTATGTGACCCAAGGTGTGACTCTGGAGACTGTGGATATGTGATCCAAGGTGTGAGTCTGAAGACTATGGATATTTCTCACCCAAATCAGGTCTGGGGATGGGGATCACACTGGAGGCTGTAGATATGTGACCCCAGGTGCAGGGTCTGCAAGAGGTACACCCTGGAGCCTGTGGATATGTGACCCTGGGTGCAGGATCTGGGTGCTTGGGTCACCCTGGAGACTGTGGTCATGTGAGCCCCAGTGTGGGGTTTTGAATGAGTCACCCTGGAGACTGTGGATAAGTGACTCCAGGTGCAGGGTCTGCAAAGGAGTAACCTGGAAACTGTGATTGTGACTCTAGGTGAAGGGTCTGGGAAGTGACGACACACAGCAGACTGTGGACATGTGATCCCCATTACAGGGTCATGGAGAGGGTTACCTTGGCTAACAGGGACATGGGAAACCAGGTTCAATGTGTGGGAGGTGGGGTAACCCTTAGAATTTGGAAGTGTGACCCCAGCTACAGGTTCTGGGAATTGGGTCCATCCTTAAAACTGTGGATGCTTCACACCAGTAGCTTCGGGGAGGTGGGGTCACCCTGAAGACGCTGGACATGTGACCACAAGTTCAAGTTCTTGGAGGTGGACTCGACATGGAAATAGTGGACTTGTGACCCCAGGTACAGGATCTTGAGGGTAGGGTCATCCTGGAGACTGTGGATTCGTGACACCAGGTATAGATTTTGGAGGGTTCACACTGGAGACTCTGGATGTATGTTTCCTCTGCAGGAGAGCTCCAGTGAACCTAGGTCTGTCTGAAAAATTCTTGGATCATGTGGGGAAACACCCTGTGCGTTAATCTGGACACCCAGGTTCAAACTTGCATATTTTTCTCGGGTGGCCCTAAAGTGGTGTAACCTATCCACATCTTGAAAATCCGTCCAATTGCCATTTTCTTACTTTTGACAGAGCTAACTTTGTTCCACCCCTGGGGTTTCTGAAGCACATGGGCGGCTCGCAACTCCTATCTTTGGGCCTATTTACACTGGAGTGTCACCTTACAGAGGTGACCACAGTAAGGGACCCAGCACTCTAAGACATATTCCCACAGTCTGCTTCCTCAAGGGCAGTACCAGTATCACCTAGATATGTGTTTGAAAGGTGGGAAAATGCACCAAGACACAGGGCACAGGCTCTCGAATTTAGGTCCTCTGAGCAGAACAAGAGGGTTCATGTCTTAGGAGCTAAAGAGTTCCTGCAAGGGACAGGTTTGAAAACACACTCTCTGTGGGTGCCTTTCCTTCCTTGAAGAAATATAGGTTTGCCAGTATCCTGCGAACTGAGAGTCACACAGTGCTTGAAAAGTGCTCGCTTAGACATGAGTTTTCAATGGTAATTTCCACTTGGGGCTGTAGTCAAACAGAGGGGTTCCACACTCACTGGGAAAGACAAGGCAATATCTAAATGTCTGTTCCATCCCGTTTTCTCTGTAGGAGAACTCTAGTGAACGTAAGTCTGTCTGGAAAATTCTTGGATCCTTTGGGGACACACCCTGTTTGTGAACCAGGATACCAGAATGAGGGGGCACAATTTGTGTTTCTCTCTGTGGACCTTAAAGCAATGTAGCCTAGCAACAGCTTGAAAATCCATCCACTTGCTCTTTTCTTGATTCTGAGAGAGCTAGATTTGCTCCTTCCTTTTTGATTTCTGAAGCAAGTGGGTGAATTTCAACTCCCAGCTGTGGGCCTTTTTACAGTGGAATGCCACCTCGCTGAAGTGAGTATAGTGAGGAACCTAGTCCTCTTGGACACACTCTCGCAGACTGCTTCCTCATGTGCAGTACTGGTATAACCTAGGAATGGCTTTGCAAGGCTTGGAAAGTGCAGGGAGAAACATGGCCTTGACTCTGGAATTTAGTTCCTCTGAGCACTACTGGAGGCCTCCCATCTGGGAAGCTAAACAGTTCCTGCAAGACAGAGGGTTGAGAATACACTCTCTTTTGATGCCTTTCTTTCCTTGAGGGAAGATATCTTTCCCTGCATTCTGTGAACTGAGAGTCACACACTGCTTGAAAAGTGCTTGCTTGGAGGTCATCTTTCAGGGGCACTTTCTCCTTGAGTCTGTGACAATAGGGAGGGGCAAACCAACTTCCAATGTCTGTTCCATCCCATTTTCCCAGCAGGAGAGGTCTAGTGAGCCTAGTTCTGTGGAAAATTCTTGGATCCTGCTGGGACACACCCTGTGTTTGAACCTGGATACCTGACCTACAGGGCACAACTCACATTTTTCTCTCAGGGGGCCCTAAAGTGGTTCGGCCTAGCAACAGCTTGAAAATCCGTCCAATTGCTCTTTTCTTACCTCTGACAGAGCTAGCTTTGCTCTACCTTTTGGGGTTTCTGAAGCAAGCGGGTGGCTCACACCTTGGAGCTTTGAGCATGTCACTGGAATGTCACCTCACACAGTTGACCACAGTAAGGCACTCAGCCCTTTCAGACACACTCCTGCTGCCAGCTTTCTCATGGTCAGTACCGTTATGATCTAGCAATGTGTTTGTCAGACTCGGAAATTACAGGGAGACACACGGCCCTGACTCAGGAATATAGGTCCTCTCAGCAGACCTGCTGGTCTCATGTTTTAGAAGCTCAAAATTTCCTGCAAGATAGAGGTTTGAAAACACACTCTCTGTGGACGTCTTTCCTTCCTCAAAGGAAGATAGCTTTCTTCACATTCTGCGACCTGAGAGTCACACTCTGCTTGAAAAGTGCTTGCTTGCGAGTCTATTTTCAGTGGCAATATCTCCTTGAGGCTGTGACCATAAGTAGCGGCCCCACACTCACAGGGAAAGGCAAAGCAACATCCAAATGGCTGTTCCAACCAGTTTTCTCTGTAGAAGAACTCTGGGGAGCAAAGGTCTGACTGGAAATTTCTTGAATCACGAGGGAACACATCCCGTGTGTGAACCTGAATAAAGGGCCTAGGGTGCACAATTTGTATTTATCTCTCTGGAGCCATAAAGAGGTGTGGCTAGCAATTGCTTGAAAATCCACCCAATTACTTTTTTCTTACTTCTGACAGTGCAAACTTTAGTCCACCATTCAAGATTTCTGAAGCAAGTTGATGGCTCACAACTCCTGGTCACGTGCCGATTTGCCATGGAAAGTTACGTCATCTAGGTAAGCACAGTATGGTACTCAGCACCCTCAGACACACACCTGAAGCCTGTTTTCTCATGAGCAGACCTGGCGTTACTCAGAAATGTGTTTACAAAGCTCAGAAAATGCTCAAAAACACACTGCCCTTGCTCTGAAATTTAGGTCCTCTGTACCAACCTAGAGGTCTCATATCTTAGTATCTAGACAGTTCCTCATATAGAGAGCCTGTTTCCTCATGGGCAGTCCTGGTATGACCAAGAAATGTATTTACAAAGCTCAAAAAGTGCAGGAAAACACATTGCCCTGACTTTGGAATTGAGGTCCTCTGGGCAAATATGGAGAATTCACATCTTTGAAGCTAGACAGTTCCTAATAGACAGATTCTTGAAAACACACTGTCTATAAATACATTTCCTTCCTCAATGGAACGTAGGTTTCCAGTATTCCATGTCCATAGAGTCACATACTGCTTGAAAACACTTGTTGGAAGTCCTTTTTCATTAGCAATTGCTCCTGATAGTGTGACCATAGGGAAGGCCACCAAACTCACAGGAAAAGGAAAAGCAACAACCAAAGGTCAGTTCCATCATGTTTTCTCTGTAGTGGAGATTCAGTGTGCCTAGGTCTGTCTGGGAAATTCTTGGATCCTGAGTGGACACATCCTAGGTGTGAACATGGACAGTGGACCTTGGTGGCAAAATTCACCTTTCTCTCTCAGTTGGCCAAAAACAGTAGAGCATAACAACTACCTGGAAATGCATTTAGCTGCTGGTTTCTTACTTCTGGCAGTGATCACTTGGTACACCCTTTGGGATTTCTGAAGCAAGTAAGCAGCTAGCAACTCGTAGCCGCTCGCCCAATTACAGTGGAATGCTACATCATCTTGGTAAGTGCAGCATGGCACCCAGCAATCTCAGAAATCTTCCTGCAGCCTGTTTTTTCTTAAGGGCACTTCTGGTATGACCTAGGAATGTGCTTACAATGCTCAGAAAGAGTTCAGTTCCGTTCAGACGCTCAGCTGTATTCGACTCTTTGGGACCCCATGAATCGAAGCACACCAGGCCTCCCTGTCCATCACCAACTCCCGGAGCTTACACAAACTCATGACCATCGAGTTGGTGATGACATCCAGCCATCTCATCCTCTGTCATCCTCTTCTCCTCCTGCCCCCAAGCCCTCCCAGCATCAGGGTCTTTTCCAATGAGTCAACTCTTCACATCAGGTGGCCAAAGTACTGGAGTTTCAGTTTCAGCATCAGTCTTTCCAATGAACACCCAGGACTGATCTCCTTTAGGATGGACTGGTTGGATGTCCTTGCAGTCCAAGGGACTCTCAAGAGTCTTCTCCAACACCACAGTTCAAAAGCATCAATTCTTCAGTGCTCAGCTTTCTTCACAGTCCAACTCGTACATCCATACATGACCACTGGATAAACCATAGCCTTGACCAGATGGAGCTTTGTTGGCAAAGAAATGTCTCCACTTTTTAATATGCTATCTAGGTTGGTCTTAACCCTTCCAAGAAGTAAGCATCTTCTAATTTCATGGCTGCAATCACCATCTGCAGTGATTTTGGAGCCCCCAAAAATAAAGTATGACACTGTTTCTACTGTTTCCCAATCTCTTTCTCATGAAGTGATGGGACCAGATGCCATGATCTTAGTTTTCTGAATATTGAGCTGTAAGCCAACTTTTTCACTCTCCTCTTTCACTTTCATCAAGAGGTTTTTTAGTTCCTCTTCACTTTCTGCCATAAGGGTGGTATCATATGCATATCTGAGGTTACTGATGTTTTTCCTGGCAGTCTTGATTCCAGCTTGTGCTTCTTCCAACCCAGTGTTTCTCATGATGTACTCGGCATATAAGTTAAATAAGCAGGGAGACAATATACAGCCTTGACATACTCCTTTTCCTATTTGGAACCAATCTGTTGTTCCATGTCCAGTTCTAACTGTTGCTTCCTGACTTGCACATAGGTTTCTCAAGAGACAGGTCAGGTGGTCTGGTAGTCCCATCTCTTTCAGAATTTTCCACAGTTTATTGTGATACACACAATCAAAGGCTTTGGCGTAGTCAATATAGCAGAAATATATGTTTTCTGGGACTCTCTTGCTTTTTCAATGATCCAGCAGATGTTGGCAGTTTGATCTCTGGTTCCTCTGCCTTTTCTAAAACCAGCTTGAACATCTGGAAGTTCACGGCTCATGTATTGCTGAAGCCTGGCTTGGAGAATTTTGAGCATTACTTTACTAGCGTGTGAGATGAGTGCAATTGTGCAGTAGTTTGAGCATTCTTTGTTATTGCCTTTCTTTGGAATTGGAATGAAAACTGATCTTTTCCAGTCACGTGGCCACTGCTGAGTTTTCCAAATTTGCTGACCTATTGAGTACAGCACTTTCACAGCATCATCTTTTAGGATTTGAAATAGCTTAACTGGAATTCCATCACCTCCACTAGTTTTGTTTGTAGTGATGCTTTCTAAGGCCCACTTGACCTCACATTCCAGGATGTCTGGCTCTAGGTGACTGATCACGCCATCATAATTATCTGGGTCATGAAGATCTTTTTTTGTACAGTTGTTCTGTGTATTCTTGCCACCTCTTCTTAACAGCTTCTGCTTCTGTTAGATGCATAGCATTTCTGTCCTTTATTGAACCCAATCTTCGCATGGAATGTTCCTTTGGTATCTCTAATTTTCTTGAAGAGATCTCTAGTCTTTCCCATTCTGTTGTTATTCTCCATTTTTTTGCATTGATCAGAGTAAGGCTTTCTTATCTCTCCTTGCTATTCTTTGGAACTCGGCATTCAAATGGTGCAGGCTGTGACGGACCATGCAGAAGCATGGCCATGAGGAGCTATCTCTCGCCCAAGGTCAGAGGTAGTGGCTGAGGGGAGCCACCCCATGTCCGAGACCAGGGGCAGTGGCCGAGAGGAGCTACCTCATGCCTGAGGTCAGGGGAGGTGGCTGAGATGAGCTACCCCATGCCCAAGGTCAGGGGCTGTGGCCAAGAGGAGCAATCCCACGTCCACAGGGCAGCAGCTGCACGGGTGCAGGAGGACCGAGAGGAGCTACTCCACATTCAAGGTCAGGAGGGGCGGCCTGAGGAGATACCCATTGTCCAAGGTAAGGAGGAGTGGCTGTGCTTTGCTGGAGCAGCTGTAAGGAGATACCCCACGTCCAAGGTAAGAGAAACTCAAATAAGATGGTAGGTGTTGTGAGAGGGCATCAAAGGGCAGACACTGAAATCATAATCACAGAAAACTAGCCAATCTGATCACATGGACCATAACCTTGTCTAACTCAATGAAACTAAGCCATGACGTGTGGAGCCACCCAAGACGGACGGGTCATGGTGGACAGGTCTGACAGAATGTAGTCCACTGGAGAAGGGAATGGCAAACCACTTCAGTATTCTTGCCTTGAGGACCCCATGAACAGTATGAAAAGGCAAAATGATAGGATACTGAAAGAGGAACTCCCCAGGTCGGTAGGTGTCCAATATCCTACTGGAGTTCAGTGGAGAAATAACTCCAGAAAGAATGAAGGGATGGAGCCAAAGCAAAAACAATACCCAGTTGTGGATGTGACTGGTGATAGAAGCAAGGTCCAATGCTGTAAAGAGCAATATCGCATAGGAACCTGGAATGTTAGGTCCTTGAATCAAGGCAAATTGGAAGTGGTCAAACAGGATGTGGCAAGAGTGAATGTCGACATTCTAGGAATCAGCAAATTATAATGGACAGGAATGGGTGAATTTAACTCAGATGACCATTATATCTACTACTGTGGGCAGGAACCGCTTAAAAGAAATGGAGTAGCCATCATGGTCAACAATCGAGTCCAAAATATGGTACTTGGATGCAATCTCAGAAAGTGTAGGGAAATACAATGCTCTGACTCTGGAATTTGGGTCCTCAGGGCAAACCTGGAAGTCTCACATCTTTGAGTCTATACAGTTTGTGATACACAGAGGCCTGATAAAACACTCTCTGTTGATGCCTTACCTTCCTGGATGGAACATAATTTTCCCAGCTTTTTGTGTGCTCAGAGTCACAAACTGCTTGAAAAGGCTTGTTAGAAGTAATTTTTCAGTAGCAACTTCCCCTGATGTTGTGACCTTAGGGAAGACCGCCACACCCACAGGAAAAGGCAAAGGATCATCCAGACGTCTGCTCAATCACGTTTTCTTGATAGGAGCAATCCATTCAACCTAACTGTCTAGAATGCTCATGGATACTGTTCCTACACACCCTATGTTTGAACCTGGATACTGGACCTTGGCAGCAAAATTTCCATTGTTTTCTCAGTTGGCCCTAAAACGGTTAAACCTAGTTACTGCCTGAAAATGCATCTACTTGCTGTTTTCTTACTTCTGACAGTGATAGTGTTGGTGCACCCTTTGGGATTTATGAATCAAGCAGGAGGCTCTCCACTCCAAGCCACTGGCCCCTTTCCAGGGAGATGTCATCTCATCTAGGTTAGCACAATATGTCACCCAGCACTCTGAGACACACTCTTGCAGCATGAATTTTATGGTCAGATCTGGTTTGACCTAGGAATGTGTTTACAAATCTCAGAAAGTGGTGGGAAACACACTGCCCTGACTCTGGTATTTAGGTCCTCTGGGAAACTTGGAGGACTCACATGTTTGAATCTAGACAGTTCATGACAGGTAGAGGCCTGATAACATATTCTCTCGAGATGCCTTTCCTTCCTCAAAGGAATATAGCTTTCTCAACATTCTGTGTGCTGAGTGTCACACACTCCTTGAAAACGCTTGTTGGAGGTCATTTTTCATTAGCAATTTCCCCTGGAGGTGTGACTGTAGGGAAGGCGCCACACTCACAGGTAAGTTCAAAAGCACTTCCAAACATCTGTTCAATCACGTTTTCTTGGTGGGGCCATTCATCAATGTAAGTCTATTTAGAAAATCCGTGGACACTGTGGGGAAACACCTATGTTTGAATCTGGATACCAGACGTTGGTGTTAAAATATGCATTTTTCTCTCACTTGGCCCTAAAAGAGTGCCGCCGAGCAACTGCTTGAAATTCCATCTGAATGTTGTTTTCTTCCTTCTGGCAATGCTAGCTTTGGTTCACCCTTTGGGATTTTTGAAGCATGTGAATGACTTGCAACTCCTAGCTGCAGGCCCATTTCCAGTGGAATGACACCTCATCTATGTGACCACAGTATTTCACCCAGCACAGTCTGATACACTCCCTCAGCATCCTTCCTTAGGAGCAGACCTGGTATGCCCTAGGAATGCATTTAGAAGTCTCAGAAAGTGCAGCAAGACACACTGTCCTGACTCTGGAACTTAGGTCCTTTAATCAGGCCTGAGCTCTCACATCTTAGAAGCTGAACAGTTCCTGCTATAAAAAACACACTCTCTGTTGATGCCTTTCCTTCATTGAAGGAACATAACTTTCCCAATGTACTGTGTGCTGAGAGTCACACACTGCTTGAAAACATTTGCTTGGAGTTCATTTTTCAGTGGCAATTTCCCCTGAGATTGTGACAGTAGGGAAGCGCCCACAATTCCAAGACATGCAAGCATCCAAATACCTGTTCCATCACGTTTTCTCTGTTAGAGAGGTCCAGTGAACCCAGGTCTATCTGGAAAAGTTTGGATCCTGTGGGGTCACATCCTGAGTGTGAACCTGAATACAGGACAAAATTCACCTTTTTCTCTCAGTTGGCACTAAAATGGTTTGGCATAGCCACTGCTTAAATATCCATCCAGTACTTGTTTTCTTATTTCTGACAGTGACAGATATGGTTCACCCATGTAATTTCTGAAGCAAGCAGTCTGCTTGCCACTTCTATCTGGTGGTCCCTTTCCTGTGAAATGTCACATAATATAGGTAGCACCACATGGCACCCAGCTCTCTCAGACACACTCTGACAGCCTGTTTCCTCCTTGGCAGTCCTGGTATGACCTAGGAATGTATTTACAAGGCTCAGAGATTGTATGGAAACATATCCCCTGACTCGGGATGTTAGGTCATCTGGGCAAGACTGGAGGTCTCACGTCTTACAATCTAGACAGTTCCTAATAGATAGAGGCCTGGAAACACACTCTCTGGTGACGCCTTTCCTTACTCAAAGGGCCATTGCTTTCCCAACATTTTAGGGCCAACCTAGAGGAAAATGCGAAATTTGCCACCAAGGTCCATTACCCAGGTTCACACGCAGGATGTGTCCCCACAGCACTGAAGAATTTTCAAGACAGACCTAGGCTAACCCTAACCCTAACCCTAACCCTAGGATCTCTCCTACAGAGAAACATGATGGAACAGACGTTTGGATGATGTTTTGCCTTTTCCTGTGAGTGTGGTGGACTTCCCTATGGTCAAACCATCAAGGGAAATTGCTACTGAAAAACAACTTCCAGGCAAGCATTTTCAAGCAGTATGTGACTCTCAGCACACAGAATGCTGGGAAAGCTACGTTCATTTGAGGAAGGAAAGGCATCAATAGAGAGTGTGTTTTCAGGCCTCTATCTATCAGGATCTGTCTATATTCTAAGATGTGAGATCTCCAGGCTTGTCCAGAGGACCCATCTTCCAGAGTCTGGGCAGTGTTTCCCTGCAAATTTTGAGCCTTGTAAGCACATTCCAAGATCACTCAGGAATGTCCATGATGAAACAGGCGATGGAAGAGTGTCCGTGTGTGCTGTGTGTCATTCTGCCCTTACCAAATGAACTGACATTCCACTGGAAATGGGCCAGGGACTAGGAGTTATGAACCGCCTGTTGCTTCAGAAATCCAGAAAGCTGGAACAAAGCTATCATTGTCAGAAGTAAGAAAACAGATATTAAATGAACTTTCAAGCAGTTGTTAGGCCACAACGTTTTAAGCCCAATGGAGAGGATAATGCAAATTTTGCCACCAAGATCTGCTATCAAGATTCACATTCATGATGTGTCCCTGCAGTATCCAAGAATTTTCCAGATAGGACTAGGCTCACTATATCTCACCTACAGAGCAAACGTGATGGAACAGACATTTGAATGTGGTTCCCTTTTACTGTGTTTGTGGGGCTTTCCCTCCAGTCACATCTTCAGGGGAAATTCTTAGTGATAAATGACCTCCAAGCAAGTGTGTGACACTCAGGAAGCAGAATGTTGGGAAAACAATGTTCCTTCAAGGAAAGACAGGCATCAGCAGAGAATGAATTTTCAGTCCTTTATCTATCAAGAATTGTCTAGATTTCTAAGATGTGAGACCTCCAGTCTTACCCTGAGGACCTAACTTGCAGAGTCAGGGCAGTGTGTTTCCCTGCACTAACCCAGGCTTTTAACCACCTTCCTACATCATCCCAGAACTGCCCATGAGGAAACAGGCTGCAGGAATGTGTTCAGACTGCAGGGTGCCATGCTGTTGTTACCCAGGTGAGGTGACATTCCATTGCAAATAGGCCATCAGCAGCACTTGCGAGCTGCCTTCTTGCTTCTGAAATCCCAAAGGTGGGTCAAAAGTGACCACTGTTAGAAATTTAAAAAAAAAAAAGCAATTGTATGGATTTTCTAGCAGTTGCAAATTTGACCATCAAGTTCCGGTATCCACTGTCAGACTCAGGAGGTGTCTCTGCTGTATCTACCCATATTTCACAAAGACCTAGGCTCACTGGCTGCTCTGATAGAGAAAATGTGATGGAACAGATGTTTGGATCTTGGATTGCCTTACCCTGTGAGTGTAGAGGACATCCTTACTGTCACAACATCACAAGAAATTGCTACTGAAAAATGACCTGCAAGCAAACGGTTTCAAGCAATGTGTGACTCTCAGTTCACAGAATACTGGGAAAGTACTGTTTCTTCGAGGAAGGAAGGGTATCAACAGAGAGTGTGTTTTCAGGCCTCTATCTATGAAGAACTGTCTTGATTCTAACAAGAGCCCTCCAGCCTTCCCAGAGAACGGAACTTCCAGAGTCAGGGCAGTGTCTTCCTTGCCCTTTTAATGCTTTGTAAACATATTCCTAGGTCACACTGGGACTGTCCATGAGGACACAGACTGTGGGCGTGTGTCTGAGTATACAGAAGGGCCATTATGTGCTTACTTAGATAAAGTGACATTCCACTGGAAATAGGCCCATGACTAGGAGTGGTGATCTCCTTGCTTGCTTCAGAAATCCCAAAGGGTGAACCAAAGTTATTGCTCTTCAAAGTAAGAAAACAGCAATTAGATGGATTTTCAAGCAGGTGCCAGGCCACACAGTTTTAGGACAAACCGAAAGAGAAATGTGAATTGTGCCACCAGTTCCAGTATCCAGGTTCACACTTAGGATGTGGTCCTGCAGTATACACGATTTTCCAGACAGACCTAGGCTCTCTGGATCACTCCTAGAGACAAAATGTGATGCAACAGAAGTTTGGATGTTGGTTTGCCTTTTCCAGTGAGTGTGGGGGCATTCCCTAAGGTTACACTGTCAGAGGAAGTTTCTACTGAAAAATGACCTCCAAAGAGCGTTCTCAAGCAGTGTGTGATCCCCAGCACAGAGAATGCAGGGAAAAGTATGTTTCTTCAAGGAAGAAAAGGCATCAACAGAGAGTGTGTTATTAGGCCTATATCTATTAGTAACTGTCTAGAATCTAACATTGACCTCCAGGCTTGTCCAGGGGACCTAACTACCAGAGTCAAGGCACTATTTTTCCTACACCTTCCAAGCCTCCCAAAGACATCCTAGCTCATATAGGGATGGCCCATGAGGAAACAGACTGTAGGAGAGTGTCTGAGATTGTATGGTACCAATACTGTGCTTACCTAGATGAGATGACATTCCTCTGGGAATGGGCCAGAGGGTAGGAGTGGTGAGTCGCCTGCTTGATTCAGAAATCCCAAAGGATGGACCAAAGCTATCATTGTCAGAAGGAAGAAAACAGCAATTGGATGGATTTCCAAGCAGTTGCAAGGCCGTAGCATTTTCCCAAATCAAGAGAAAAAATATTATTTTTGCCCCAAAAATCCGGTATCCATGTCCAGACTCAGGATGTCTCCATGCAGTATCCACAAAGTTTCCAGACAGAACTAGTCTCAGTGGATCGATCCTACTGAGAAAATGTGATGGAACAGACGTTTGAATGCTAATTTGTCTTTCTCTAAAAATGGAGAGTGTGGCATCCCCATGGTCACACCATCAGGGGAAAGTGCTACTGAAAAATGACCTCCATGCCAGCATATTCAAGCCGTGTGTGTCTCTCTGCACACAAAATGTTTGGAAAGTTATGTTCCTTCAAGAAAAGAAATGCATCAACAGAGAGTGCTTTCAGCCCTCTATCTATCAGGAGCTGTCTACATTCTAAGTCGTGAGACCTTCAGTCTTTCTTAGGGATCCTAACACCCAGAGTCAGGGCAGTGTGTTTCCATGAACTTTTCAAGCCTTGTAAACACTTTCCAAGTATATACTGGGACTGCTCCTGAAGAAACAGGCTGCACGAGTGTATCTGAGTGTGTTGGGCAGCATACTGTGCTTACCTGCATGAGGTGCCAGTACAATGGAAATCAGTTAGTGGCTGGAGTGGTGAGCAACCTGCTTGCTTCAGAAATTCCAAAGGGTGGACAAATCTATCACTGTCAAAAGTAAGAAAACAGCAATTGGATGGATTTTCAAGGATTTGCTACACTGCACCATTTTAGAACCAATGTGGTCCCAAAATGAGTGTGGGAGATGAAAATGAGAATTTTGCCACCAAGTTCATATATACAAGTTCACACTCATGATGTGTCCCCACAATACCCACGAATTCTCCAGACAGACCTAGGCTCACTTGATCGCACCTAAAGACAAAATGTTATGGAGTACACGTTTGGATGTTGGTTTGCCTTTCCCAGTGAGTGTGGGAGCCTTCCCTACCATTGCACCTTCAGGGGAATTTTCTACTGACCAATGGCCTACAAGCAAGTGTTTTCAAGCACCGTGTGTCTCTCAGCACACAGAATGTTGGGAAAGCTATGTTCCTTCGAGGACGGAAAGGCATCCATACGGAGTGTATTTTTAGGCCTCTATCTATCAGGAACTGTCTAGAACTCAAGACATGAGACTTCAAGGCTTTCCCAGGGTCCTAACTTCCAGAGTTAGGGTACTGTGTTTCCCTGCACCTTCCAAGGCTTTAAACACATTCCTTATTCAAACTGGGCCTGCCCATGAGGAAACAGGATGCAGGAGTATGTCTGAGAGGGCTGGGTGCCATACAGTGCTTAACTAGATGAGGTGACATTACACTGGAAATGGGCCAGCAGATAGGAGTAGTGAGCCGCCTGCTTGCTTTAGAAACCTCAAAGGTTTGACCAATGTTATCACTGTCATTATTAGGAAGAGACCAATTGGATGAATCTTCAGGCAGTTGCTAAGGCCGCACTCTTTTAGATCCAACCGACAAAGTTTGCTAATTTTGCCAACAGATTCAAGGATGCAGATTCACACTCAGTATGTGTCCCTGTAGTATCCAAGAATTTTCCAGACAGGCAGAGGATCATTGGATCTCTCCTAAAGAGAAAACTTTATAGAATAGACATTTGGTTGGTTGTTTTCTTTTTCCTGTGAGTTTGGGGGTCTTCCCTACAGTAACACAGTCATGGGAAATTGTTACTGAAAAATCACCTTCAAGCAAGGATTTTCAACCAGTGTGTTACTCTCATCACACAGAAATCTGGGATAACTATGTTACTTAAATGCATGAAAGACATAAAAGTGGGTGTTTTTCAGGCATCTATCTGTCAGGAACTATCTAAAGTCTAAGATGTGAGAACTCCAGGTTTGCACACAGGGCCTAATTTCCAAAGTCATAGCCAGTATATTTCATTGCACTTTCAGAGCCTTATGAACACATTCCTGGCTCCTATTGGGTCTGATTCAGAGGAAACTGGCTGTGAAATTATCTAAGATTGCTGAGAGCCATACTGTTGTTACCTAGATTATTTGACATTTTAATGGAAATGATCCAGCTCGATGAGGTTGCAAGCCACCTGCTTGTGTCAGAAACCTGAAAGATTTGACCAAACCTATTGATGTCAGAAGTAGGAAAATATCAAATGGATGGATTTTCAGGCAGCTGCCAGCGCACATCCTGTTAGTGCCAAAAGAGAGACAATGCTAATTTTGCCAAGAAGGTCAAATATTCAGGTTCACAGTCAGTATGTTTCCCTTGCAGTATCCAAGAAATTTCCAGAGAGACCTGGGGCCATTGGATCCTTCTGACAGAGAAAAATTGATGGAAGAGACATTTTGATGTTTGCTTGCTTTTCCCTGTGAGTGTGGGAGCCTTCCCTAGTGTAACACACGTGAGGGGAAATTTTTACTTAAAAATGACTTCCAGGCAAGGGTTTCCACTTAGCGGGTTACTCTCAGCAAACAGAATGCTGGGACACCTGTGTTCACTCGTGGAATGAGCGGCAATGAATAGGGTGCTTTTCAGGCATCTCTCTATCCATGACTGCTGTCTGGATTCTAAGATGTGAGAAGACCACGCTTCCACAGATGCCCTAAATTCCAGAGACACAGCCAGTAAGTTTCCCTGAACTTTCCATGGTTCATGAGCACAGTACTCTATCTTACTGGGACACACCATGAGGAGAGAGTCTGGAGGAGTGTGTCTGACACAGCTGAGTGCCATACTGTTTCTAAGTAGTTTAATTGGCATTCCAATGGAAATGATCTTGCCACAAGGAGTTGCATGCTGCCTGCTTGCTTCAGCAATTCCAGTGTTTTGACCAAAGCTATTGCTGTCGTTAGTGGGAAAAGAGCAAGTGTACTGATTTTCAAGGAGTTGCTAAACCCCAGCCTACTGTGGCCAACACAGAGAAAATTCTAATTTGCCAACAAGGTCCAGAATCCAGGTTCACACTGAGCATGTGTCCAAGCACTATCCAAGAATTTTCCAGACAGACTTAGGATCACTGGATCCCTCCTACAGGGGACTTCACGGAACAGATGTTTTGACATTTGTTTACTTTTCTCTGTCAGTGTGGGGGCATTTCCCATGGTAACACAGGGGAGGGGAAATTGTTACTTCAAAATGACTTCCAGGCAAGAATTTCCAAGCAGTCTGTCACTCTCAGCAAACATAATGCTGTGAAATCTGTGTTTCTTTGAGGAATGAAAGGCAAAAAATAAAAAGGAGTGTATTTCAGACATCTATCAGAAACTGTCTAGATTCTAAAATGTTAAAACTCCAGATTTGCACAGAGCACCTAATTTTCAGAGTCACAGCCAGTATGTTTGCTCACATTTCTGATACTAGCGAACCCATTCCTAGGTCATCCTGGGACTGTCTATGAAGAAACAGGCTGTAGGAGTGTGTCTGAGAGTGCTGAATGCCATCGAGTCTGGTTACCTAATGAGTTTACCTGCCATTGGAAATGATCCAGTGGCAAGGAATTGAAAGTCCCATGTTTGCTGCAGAAATCCAAGAGGTCTGACCAAAGATATTGCTGTCACAAGTAAGAAAACAGCAATTGGATGGATCTTCAGGCAGTTGCTACTCTGCACCATTTTAGGACCACCTGAAAGAAAATGCTGATTTAGCCAACAAGGTCCAGGATCCAGCTTCACACTCAGTATGTGTCCATGCACTACCCAAGCATTTTCCAGACAGACCTAGGATCACTGGATCTCTCCTACAGAGAAAACCTGATGGAACAAACGTTTGGATGCTAGTTTGCTTTTTCCCTGTGAGTGTGGGACCGTCCTGACTGTAACACAGTCAGGGGAAGTTCTTACTGAAAAATGAAGTCCAAGCAAGCATTTTAGAGCAGTGAGTTACTCTCAGCACACAGAATGCTAGGAACTCCATGTTCCTTTGATGAAAGAAAAACATAAAAGTAGAGTGTTTTTCATGCATCTGTCTATTAGGAACTGTCTAGATTGTAAGATGTCAGAACTCCAGGTTTGCACAGAGACCCTAATTTCCAGTCATAGCCAGTGTATTTTCCTGCACTTTCTGAGCCTTTTGAACACATTCCTAGCTCATATTGGGTCTGTCCCTCAAGAAAAAGGCTTAGGAAATTATATCTAAATGTGTTGAGTGTCATAATGTTGTTACCTTGATTAGTTGACAATCTATTGGAAATGATCCTGCCACAAGGTGTTGCAAGCTGCCTGTTTGCATAGAAATAGAAATAATTTGACCAAACTCATTTATGTTGTAAATAGGAAATTGTCAATTGGATGGATTCTCAGGTAGCTGTCAGCCTTTTAATGCCAACAGAGAGAAAAGGTGAGTTTTGCCAACAAGGTTCAATATCCAGTTTCACACTCAGTATGTGTCCCTGCAGTGTCCAAGACTTTTCCAAACAGATCTAGGATCACTAGATCTCTCCTGCAGAGAAAACTTGATGGAACTTTTACTCTGAAGCAGGGTCAGTCTTGTTGAGGTGACTCTTTCCCCAAGGCCACAACTGGGAGTCCTCACACCAAGGCCATAGAAGTGGGCCCCAGAACCAAGGTCACTTGTGAATCGGACTGGGCCCCCTTTGCAACTGTTGCCAAAAGCACCTGATCATCGCTAATGAGCTTCCTGACTCCCTACCAGGCAAGGATGCCCACTCCAGTAAACACCCTATGGTACCCCACCCAATCACCTAATATCAACCTTCCAGTAGGAATTTTCTTTGCCTTGAAACTGTAAAAATTGGCTCTTAACCCAGGAAATCAGTCAACTTTCCCTAGTCTGTCAGGTGGTTGGCCCCCTGAGCCCACAGTTCCCACTTTATCTCTGCTCTTTGTTCTCAATACAAACTCACTCCCTTCTGAAATGCTCTATGTCTGAACATTCTTTTCCAACTCGTACTCAGACGGCCTCAACAAGCCTCCCATCACCAGAGCCACTTTCCTAGATCACACTCACCACTTGCTTGTCCACTCCCAACTCAGAGCAGAAAGGGCCCCTCAGCCTGGTCCTTCCCTCTCACTTCCCGTGCCTGGTCGCCAGGGGCTCACACCGTCCCTGGGCAGGCTTTCTTCTGTGTCCTGCAGAGGCCTCTGTGGTGTCAGGTGAAGAAACAAGAGGCACCCATGAAACCTCCCACCCCAGCACAGCAACCAGTACCCACCTACTGAACTCTTCACTCTGGATGGGCCTGGGGGTGTTTCAGGGAACGTCCCCCAACATGTCCTTGTTCTCATCTAATTCCAGCACTGCCCACGTGAGAGTCACTAAGCTAATCTGTGATAACTGCACAGAGAGAATACTTGTTCACTCGCCCCTCCCAGGATACATGGTTCTTATGGGCAGGTGCCTCCCAGGATATGGGGCTCACCTGGGCAGGTATCCTGCAGGGCTCAGCACCCAGGAGCTGTTCACAGAGCCCTCACTGCAAAGAGCCCCCAGCTCCTCTGTTGGACAGATCTGACCTTGAGACCCTCAGAGGAGGACCTGAGGTAACATACAGCAGCTTCAGGATAGTTTTGTGACCTTGGGCTTCACTGGTTGCAGCCTCCTTCCAGCAGGTTTTCCAGAGGGTCCCATAGCACCTGGGCACTGAGTCTGTCTCCACCCACCACCCATCCTCTCCCTGACCCCTGGGTCCCTCTCATTAGAAGAAGGCCTTCCTGAAATCCTCTCCCACTTATAGGTCAGATAAGAAGATGAGAAAACAAGTCAGAGCAGCAGCCCCATATCCATCCTGACCCAAAGGACCCACACCTGTTCCTGGAACCCTGGCCAGGACAACGAGGCCCATTTTCTGAAACCACAAGCCCAGGTGGGCAGATTGGCTGACCTGACTGGCCTGCCCTTTGGATGTGTGCCTGGGTTGAGGTCTATATAAACCCCCTCAAGTGCCTGCAGCTGTACCTGATGCTGTCTTTCTGCTTAGATCTTGCAGGGTTGGCTTGATAAGAGAGAGTGAGGGCCCATAGTGTTTCGGGGGATTGGGTCTGTGTTGGGCTCTGCTGGACCCTCTGCAGGAGGTGCTAAGCTGTCACTTCCTAAGGATGGGCTGTGTCACCTGTTCCTGCTGTTGGAAATCTTCTCAGGCAGAAATGAGGAAGCAAGAAAACAGGCAATGGGAGCAGCACAGGAGGAGTAACTCAGGTAGGAAAGTGCAAAGCTTCCAGATCACCCAGGCCAGGACCATTCTGCCTGACCTACAGGAGCCACGTCAGTAAGCATGCTGTCGCTGGAGTGGCTCCACTTTTCTCCAGCCTGTGAGGTCTTTGCACATATTCAAGTGTTTTATCTATGAAGGGTGGATGAGGTTCAGGAATGGCTAGCCTGGGGGTCAGCCAGCATTTACTTAGAGATGACTCCGTGTAGTCTCCCAGCTTCCCACTTAGGTCCCTCCTTGGGAGGGGAGGGGGTGGGGTATGTGCAAGGGCTGCTGGCTGGCTACACATGAGTAAGTCCCCATCCCTGACCATCTTCAGAATTGCTCATCCCTGAAGCAAGTGCCCTAATTGGGCTTTCACCTGTGCAACTGCTGGCTTCTTAATTAGCAATGTGGCCATTGATATTAAATGTCCTCCATCAAGACTGAGATGTTACACCACATGTACTGGTGTAAGAACCCGGGGAGGCGTGTGCACCCAGTACCCCTAGGCACAGGCTTCAGACTTGACCCCTCAACATTCTGGAGCCCAGCCACTGCTTTAGCATTTCTGAGGGTCCAGAGCTGATTTTAAGGGTTCTGTAATCCACCCTTCATCTGCTTTAATGAGACCCACATTTCTAGGATCCTACAGAGCAGGGTCTGTGTGGCTGCTCTGTGGCTTCTCTAACATGATCACATGCTGGGTGGTTTAAAACAACAGGAGTTCATCCTCTCTCAGTCCTGGAGACCAGACACCGGAAATCAAGGTGGCACAGGGCTGAGGTCCCTCCAGAGGCTCCAGGACAGGATCATTCCTGCCTTTTCCAACTTCAGGGGCTCCAGGGTTCCCTGGGCTTGTGGCCCCCTCCCTCCCATCTCTGCCTCTGCCTTTAAGAGGCTTCCCCTTTGTGTCCTCTTTCGTCTCTTTGAAGGAGTCTGTCAGTTGGATTGAAGGTCACCCTAACCCTAGATGACCTTACCTTGCTATCCTTAACTACATCTACAAAGACTCTTTTCCCAGATACGGCCCTGTTCTGGGGGGACACATCTTTGGTGGCCACCATTTACCCCATTCTCTCTCTGTCAAATAACCCTCATTTTAGGAGATCACCACATGCCCATAAAGACGGGCACAGAGAGCGGCCACACACATGGAGAGAATGAGGCCCTTGGAGTCACCTGGAAGGGATGAAGACCTGGCTTCATCAGGTGAGGGGAATCACAGGGAGGAGAGGAGGATGGTCTTGTTTAGGCTTCAAAAAGACCACGTTGGGGTGGGATGTGAGATGCACAATGGGGACGGGGAGCTTCATCAGGGCCTGCGGGGGAGGTTAGGCTTGGGCCAGGGCCATGGGTATAGAGGGGACTTAGTGTGGGGGTTGGTCATACACCCAGAAGGAAGAGCTCACAGTCACTGGGGCACAAGGACCTGGGAACCTGGGAGGGTTTCATCTTTCTGAACCTGAAGAGGAAACGTTAAAATTTTACATCACCTCCTGCTCCTTCTGCCTCTGTAACTCAGCTTGCTCCTTGCAAAGTCTGGATCATGTAGGTCACGCAATCTCAGAAAGTGGGGACTTAGAATACTCGGAGCTGGAGCTTATCTCCCATGTCCTTGCCCTGGCCCCTGCAAACCTTCTTGATCATGCCTATTCATGATAATGAAGAGCCCGCCCCCCTGACACTCTCCTCACCCCAGGGGGAACTCCCCACTCTGCTGGAGCACCTGGCTGTTGGTGGCCACTGACAGCACTCTGGTCTCCTCAGGACCCAGCTTCAGGATACTCTGAGGTTCAGGTCAGGCAGATGGAATCTGGTCTTCTCAGAACCCACTGGGGCTTCAGTTTGGGGGCATTGTGGGGTTTAGTTCAGGTTGATGGAATCTGGTCTCCTCAGGACCTGCTGGGTGTTCAGCTTTGGGACATTGTGGGGTTCAGTTCAGGCTGACAGGAGATGGGTCACCACAAGACCCATGTGGTTTCAGCTTTGGGGCATTGTGGGGTTCAATTCAGGCTGATAGAATTTGATCTCCTCAGGACCTTATGGGGGTTCAGGTTTGTGACATTGTGGGGTTCAGTTCAGGCTGACAGGAGATGGGTCACCACAGGATCCATTGTATTTTGGCTTTGGGGCATTATGGGGTTTAGTTTTGGCTGATGGAATCTAGTTTCCTCAGGACCCATGATCTCCTCAGAACCCATTGGTGCTTCAGCTTTGGGACATTGTGGGGTTCAGTTGAGTCTGACGGGAGTCTGGTTTCCTCAAGATTCCTGCAACGATGTGCTGCTGAAAGAAAAAGTGAGGAAAATTGGGAAGAAGCTTCTGTGTGTGGCTGTTGCTGAAAGTCTGTCTTAAGAGGACCCAAGACTGTTAGGGCTTGATGTGGAAAGTTGTGGGATTTTAGTCAGTTTTTGTCTGTAGTATAAGATGGTGTCCTATATTGTTCCTTGGTGTGTGGTTTCCATTTTTCCCAGCACGGTTTATTGAGGGGGGTGGGGGGGACTGTCCTTTCCCGCGTATATATTTTTAGTTCCTTTCTTGTAAATTAATTACCATGCACCTGTAGGTTTACTTCTGAGCTCTCTTGACTATTTCTGTGCCAATTCCACACGTCTTCTAGTGGCTTTAGGTACATACTCTAGATTGAAGTCAGGGATAGACATGCCACCAGCCTGTTCTGCTTTCTCAGGATCCCTTTGACTCTTCTGGTTCCTTTGTGGCTCCACACAGATGTAAAGATTGCTTTTGTTTCTGTGAAAAATGTCATTGAAATGTTGGCAGTGATTGCATGAATGTGTACGTTGCTTTGTTTAGAATGGATATTTTAATGGTATTTTCACCCATAAGCATGGGATATCTTTTTACTTGTATCCATTTAGTTTCTTTGATCATTGTCTTGTAGTTTTTAGCTTTCAGGTCTTTCAAGTCCTTGGTTAGATTTCTAGTTATGTGGGGGAGGGGATGCAATTGTAAAAGGAATTATTTTCTTAATTTCTCTTTCTGATAGTTCATTATTAGTGTAGAGAATCACAAATGATCTTTCAGTTCTGCTGACTTTCCTTTTTCTTTTTTTTGGCCCCACAGCTCGACATGTTGGATCTTAGTTCTCTGACCGAGGATCAAACCTGTACCCCCTGCAGTGGAAGTGCAGTCTTAACTACTGGACTGCCAGGCAAGTCTGTGAATTCGCTTTTTAGTTCTGACAGTTGCTTTGGTGTAGTGTTATGTGGAAAACTAGAATTAAGACATCTAATAGTTTCAGTTCCATCTGGTCATCCACAGCACCCAGGGCATGGTGTCTACTAATATACTCTTCCTATGGTGCCTTTTAATACCATGTGGACTAGTACAAGGCAATTAGCATCAAACTACTTTAGCTGAATTTAGTTAGGTTAACTCTTGGCCTCTATTGCAATGTTCGATGTCATCTCTGATTTTCTGGCATGTGACTTACATGGCTGTATTGAAAAGTAACTTACTTTCTAGTAAAATTTCAAACGTGTCTACTTTAAATAGTGGTACAAAGTTTTCTACATTCACACCAAATACCGCAATGTGTTTTACCCAAAACATGGTCACTTTCCCAGGAACCAGCCCACAACCCCAAAATGGGGGATAATTATGGTTTCCACATTACAATCCTATCCATAGGACCAGTTCAACTTTCATCAGCTGCCCAAGCTTTGTGCAACTGTCTTTCTTCATTCTAATGCAGTTTTCTTTTTCTGGAGCCATCACTGGGGCTTTCCCTCATGTTAAAAACCTTCATGGATTTAAAGTGACAAGATGACTATGATCTGGGTGGCTTTTCAGTGTGGTTTCTTTCACTGAGAATGTTTTTAGTGCTTTTCCATGTTGTGCCATGTGTCATTTTTTTCACTGTGCTTACAAACATATAACAACATTTATTATTTGAGTCATTTGAAGTATGAACTTCTATAGCATTAACTGCACTCTCATTGTAAAAATTTCCCCACCATTCATCTCCAGAATCGTTCCCTTTTCCTGAAGTGACACTGTAACCATTAAATACTCATAACCCCCAATCCCTGGCCATCTTACTCTACTTGGAATTTGTCTTATATGGATATCTCATACTAGTGGAATCATAGAACATTTTTCCTTTTGTGTCAGGCTTGTTTCACTTCACCTAATGACTTGAAGTTTCATCTACATTATAGCATGTATGAGTTATCTTGTTTTTAAAGGTTGAATCAGATCCCACTGTGTATATACTACATCGTGCTTATCCAGTCATCTGTTGAACACTTGTGCTGCTGCCACCTTTTGGTTACTATGAATAATGCTGCTATGAATATGGGGTTTGAATATCTGTTTCAGTATTTGGTTTTAAATATCTTGAGTGTATAACCTGGACCGGAATTAATGGATTCTATGTTAACTCTGTGTTTAAGTTTTTGTAAAGCCCCCTACTATTTTCTGAAGCTGTGGCATTATTTTACTATATTCCTTTATATGGCAGAGTAATGCATCTCATGGATGGAACTGCCCTATTTGCTCTTCCATTCACTTGTTGGTGGACATTTTCATTGTTTTTAACTTGGATTATCAAGAACACTGCTGCTGTAAATATTGGTGTACAAGTATATATTTGAGCACCTCTTTTAAATTCTTTGGATGTATATCTAGGAGTGGAGTTACCAAAACATATGATATTTCAGTTCAGTCACTCACTCATGTCCGACTCTTTGTGACCCCGTGGACTGCAGCCCACCAGGCTCCCCTATCCATCACCAACTCCCAGAGCTTGCTCAAACTCATGTCTATCGAGTTGGTGATGCCATCAACCATCTCATCCTCTGTTATCCCCTTCTGCTCCTGCCTTCAATCTTTCCCAGCATCAGGGTCTTTTCCAATGAGTCAGTTCTTCACATTAGGTGGCCAAAGTATTGCAGTTTCAGCTTCAGCATCAGTCCTTCCAATGAATATTCAGGGTTGATTTCCCTTAGGATTGACTTGTTGGATCTCCTTGCAGTCCAAGTGATGCTCAAGAGTCTTCTCCAACACCACAGTTCCAAAGCATCACTTCTTCGGTGCTCAGTTTTCTTTGTAGTCCAGCTGTAACGTCTATACATGACTTTTGGAACAACCATAGCTTTGAGTACATGGACCTTTGTTGGTAATGTCTCTGCTTTTTAATATGCTGTCTAGGTTGGTCATAACTTTTATTCCAAGGAGCAGGTGTCTTTTAATTTCATGGCTGCAGTCACCATCTTCAGTGATTTTTGAGCCCCCCCCCCACAATAAATTCTGTCACCATTTCCATTGTTTTCCTATCTATTTGCCATGAAGTGATGGGGCCAGATGCCATGATCTTAGTTTTCTGAATACTGATTTTTAAGCCAACTTTTTCACTCTCCTCTTTCACTTTCATCAAGAGACTCTTTAGTTCTTCTTTGCTTTCTGCCATAAGAGTGGTGTCCTCTGTGTATCTGAAATTATTGATATTTCTCCTGGCAATTTTGATTCCAGCTTGTGCCTCATCCAGACCCGAGATTTCACATGATATACTCTGCATATAAGTTAAATAAGCAGGGTGCTGTACTCCTTTCCTGATTTGGAACCAGTCCATTGTTCCATGTCTAGTTCTAACTGTTGCTTCTTCACCTGCATACAGATTTCTCAGGAGGCAGGTAAGGCAGTCTGGTATTCCCATACCTTTCAGAATTTTCCACAGTTTGTGGTGATCTGCAGAGTCAAAGGCTTTGGCATTGTTAACAAAGCAGAAGTAAATATTTTTCTGGATGTTTTTCTCTCTTGCTCTTTCAGTGATGCAACGGGTGTTGGCAATTTGATCTCTGGTCCCTCTGTCTTTTCTAAATCCAGCTTGAACATCTAGAAATTCATGGTTCACTTACTGTTGAAGCCTGGCTTGGAGAAATTTGATCATTACTTTGTTAACATGTGAGATGAGTGCAACTGTGTGGCAGTTGGAACATTCTTTGGCTTTGCCTTTCTTTGGGATTGGAATGAAAACTGACCTTTTCCAGTCCTGTGGCCACTACTGAGTGATATAATTACATTTTTATGTTTTCGAGAAAATGCTTGTTTTGGACACATTGATTGCACCATTTTACCTCTCCACAAGTAAAGTTTTGAGTTTCAATTTCGTACATTTTCGCCAACATTTGTTATTTGTCTTTATTGTTGATTTTCCTCACGTCCATCCTGAGTGCCTTATTAAGGAGGAAGTCATAATGCAGGACCCACATTTGAGGAGAGGAGAGTTAGCTTCATATACTTGATGGACAGCTGAGTCTGTATCAATTATTTAGAATCTTTCTGTGTGAGATTTTTATTCAACATTACTCATAAAACCTAATTTTTACTTTTTACCAGTTTGGACACCTGAAAATTATTTTAAACTTTTGGGAGCTTCCCTGGTGGCTCAGCCTGTAAAAGCATATGCTTGCAATGCAGGATACCTGGGTTCAATCCCTGGGTGGGGAAGATCCCCTGGAGAAGGAAATGGCAACCCACTCCAGTACTCTTGCCTGGAAAATTTCATGAATGGAGGCGCCTCATAGCTTACAGTCCATGGGGTTGCAAAGAGTCAGACACGACTGAGCAACTTCACTTTCACTTTCTTTTGGCTATAATCCAGCCAATTAGACTGCTTAGTTCATTCTAGCTTTGACTATTGAGAGCTTTTTCCATACTCTCCTGCTTTTATTTTACATAATTCAGCTTTTATGGGGCTTTTTGGTCCTTCTTTCTCACATTTTAAGATTATGCTGCTTTACATATTTATTGTCTCAGTCCTAGTATCAGACACATATTTAAAGAGTCCTTGTCCCTTTTTGTTAGAGCATATTAATAAAAACTTGTATGTGGGAACTTAATAATCTCAGCAGACAATGCATGGAAATACACATGCATATATCCAGACTATGCATACAGACAGTTATGAAGATTTTCACATGGAGTTATATGTTTCTGCATTAGGCTAAAGATAGTTTATAATGATGTCTCCAACCTGATCTCTTATGACACAGGTATTATAACCTTCTCCTTTTGTCTGCCTGTAACTTCCCACTCCAATGGTAAGAAACCTGGCTTCCACTACTCATCACTTATCAAATTCAGGGCTTGCTCCTTCAATAACTGATATGGTAGTTTCAGTCCTGTTAGCCACAAACCCCCGTGGAAAGAACTTACAGAGCCCATTGTTTATGTATGGTACATTTGCCTTTGGCCTGCAGATTCCATTCATTTACACAGTGAACTTAGGTCAGATAATTTTGTCCTAAGAGTGAGAGTGGCCTTTTAAAATTTTTCTTCTTCCTTTTAAATCTTTTGGCTGTGCCACGTCATGTGGGGTTTTAGGTCCCTGACCAGGAATTGAACCCATATTTCCTGCACTGGCAACGTGGAGTCTTAACCACTGGGCCCCTAGGGAAGTCTGAAGCTTTTCATTTATTTCTCAATCTGTTATATTCTTTGTTAAATTCTGCATTCCAGTCTTTAGCACTCCATACCATAAATAAATAAATGTGAATAGGTAATAAATTACTTGTGTTCTGAAAACAGAAATCTATGTGCTTAGACAAATGCATAGTGGCAGGTATTCCTCACTAAAGTACCATGTGAAATATTTCAACCATATATTCCATAAACTCTTTATCATGTCTGTTTTACCTTTGCTAGAATGTCTTATACGATCATACAGTGTGTAGCACTTGAGGCTGGATTCCCTCACTCAGTAATGTAAGTGTTAGATTCATGCTTTCCTTTATTTTTATTTTAAATTGGTCTGTGGTTCATTCCTCTATATCTCTGAATGCTATTTTATTGCATTAGATGAGAGGAAAGATAATTTTCCCCCTAGCCTCAATGTTCTTCACTGAGATGTTCATAATGAAAGGAAGATGGATTGGAGAAAAACAATCAGAAGTTTAATATATGACATGCATACCTCCTATATAGTTGAAAGATACCTGGGAAAACTGTCACTTTCTGAAATGGTCCAAGACTTTACCTTAAATGCTATCATCAGCTAAGAATGAAAGAAGGAGGTTAAGGAATGGAAGAAGCTATTTAAGGGAGATTATTAGGTGAAGCACAGTAAACAAAGACATGGTGGTATGCAGATTAACTTCCAGGTCCATTCCATAGACCTTCTTGATATTTAGTCAAGTCATTTAGTGATATCAAGTCAGTCTTGATACTTAGTCCATTCTTGATATTTAGCCATCCTCTATTTCCTGGTCCAGACAGGGACACGTCCTTAAAGATGGAGATATCCTTAACAAATGTAAATCTACTTCATAAAATGGAATTTCGACTTGGTTTTCAAAGATCCTCCTGGGGCGGCTGTTTGTTTTTTTCTTTTGTTTTGTTTTGTTTTTTTTTAATTAATCAGTCCAAAATAACCCTTTTGTCAAATGTGCATATTTTGGGTGTGCTTTTTGTGCTCCCCTTGAAATGTGCATTCAGGGGAGGAGTGTCACCCTGGAGACTGTTGATATGTGACTCCATGGACAGGGACTGGGTTGGTCACCCTGAAGAGTGTGGATATGTGACCCCAGGGGAATGGTCAGAAGGAATTCACCCTGGAGACTGTGGAATTGTAAGCCCAGTTGCAAGGCTTGGGAAGGGGTCACCGTGGAGAGTGTGGATGTGTGACTCCAGATACAGTGTCTGGGAGGGATCACCCAGGGGACTGTAGATATGTGATCCTAGATATAGGGTTTGGGAGAATGTCACCCTGCAGACTGTGGACATGTGACCCCAGGTGCATGGTCCAGTGTGTTGTGATCACCCTGGAGATTGTGGAAGCGTGACCACAGGTACTGGGTCTGGGAAGTGGCGTCATCCTGGAGATGTGCACATGTGATTACAGACACAGGATATTTCAGGTGGAGTCACCTTGGAAACTGGAGGAGTGACCCCAGGTGCAGGGTCTGGGGTGAGGTTCAGTGACGTCAGGACTCTTGTCTTGTTGGGAGAGACACATCAGGATTCTCCTCGAGATGTTGCAATGCAATACGGACGCCTCTCAAGGTGAGGGGGGAGACCAAGTTTGCCTTTGCAGTTGCCAGAGCAATACTGTGACTCCTGTCAGTTTTCAAGAGGAGACAGGTTTCATCTCCTTTTGAAGCATTGAACTCCACGTGCCTCTCGTGTTGTCAAAGGGATGTGAGGCCTCCTGTCAAAATGAGGCGGGGAACTAGGGCATTCTCTAGGGTCTCCACAGGGGATTCAGACGTCCCTTCCTCTTATGAGATGAAAGACGAACCTGCATTCAAGTCACTGCAGGGAAATCCGGCCTTATTTCAAACCAGGGCATCTTGGTGTCCATTCCACGTGAGGCAGCAAACTCAGGGTCCCTCTCACATATCTATAGCTGAGAGAAGCCTCCTCTTTAGGTGTTGTTTAAACCTGGCATTCCTCTTGAGTCAAAGCCAGGAAATCAGGTCTCATCTCGAGATGATTTGAGGTACACGGAGCTGTTTTCTAGTTGCTGTGCTGAACAGGGTGTTCCTCTATACTTAGGACAGTGTTTTCGGGGAATCTCTGGAGTTGCCTAAAGGAAGTCAAGCCACATGTCGTGTTTGATGGGGAACGCCGGATGGCTCTGGAGCCAATGAAGGGGAATCTGGCCTCATCTTGAGTTGATTTGGAGTACACGGAGTGCTTTCATGTTGCTGCGGGGACCTCAGGGTCCCTCTAGACTTGTATCAGTATTCTTGGGGACTCTCTAGAGTTCCATCAAGGACGTCAAGGCTCCTTTCATGTTTGATGGGGAACACGGACTTGCTCTGCACTCAATGCAGGGGAATCTGATCTCATCTCTCATCGAGTGGGAAGTCTCATGGTTTTTCTCGAGTTGCGGAGGGAACCTGGGGTATATTCTCGAGTGACGACAGGGATGGACTCTTAAAACTCCTGTTTGTTCAATGATGTCAGGACGCCTGTCTAGTTGTGAGGGTCACCTCGGGATTCTCCTCGAAACTTGGTTGGACAGTAGGGATGCCTCTCGAGATGAGTAGGGAAACCCACTGTCACTTTCAAGTTGTTACAGGAATACTGGGATTCCTGTCAATTTTCAAGAGGAGTCAGTCATCGTCTACTTTTGAAGCATTGAACTCCGTGTTCCTCTCGAGTTGTCAAAGGGATGTGAGACCTCCTGTGGAAATGAGGTGGGGAACTAGGGCTTTCTCTAGGGTCTCCACAGGGGATTCAGACATCCCTTCATCTTTTGAGATGAAAGACAAGCCTGCATTCATGTCACTGCAGGGAAATCCGGCCTTATGTCGAGTCACGGCATCTCGGTGTCCATTCCACTTGAGGCAGCAAACTCAGGGTCACTCTCACGTACCTATAGCTGAGAGAAGCTTCCCCGTGAGGGGGTTCTGGAAAGTTGGCATTCCTCTTGATTCGAAGCCAGGGAATCAACTCTCATCTCGAGATGATTTGAGGTACACGGAGCTGTTTTCTAATTGCTGTGCTGAACGTGGTGTTCCTCTATACTTAGGACAGTGTTTTCAGGGAATCTCTGGAGTTGCCTAAAGGAAGTCAAGCCACTTGTCGTGTTTGATGGGGAACGCCGGATGGCTCTGGAGCCAATGTAGTGTAATCTGGCCTCATCTCACGTTGATTTGCAGTACACTGAGCACTTTCGTGTTGCTGCGGTGACCTCAGGGTCACTCTAGACTTGTATCAGTGTTCTTGGGGACTCTCTGGAGTTCCATCAAGGAAGTCAAGGCTCCTTTCATGTTTGATGGTGCCCATGGAATTGCTCTGCATGCAATGCAGGGGAATTTGATCTCATCTCTCTTCGAGTGGAAAGTCTCATGGACTTTCTCGCGTTGCGGAAGGAACCTGGGTTATATTCTCGAGTGACGAAGGGGATGGCCCCTCATAACGCGTGTTTGTTCAGCGACATCAGGCCTCCAGTCTCGTTGCGAGTGACAACTCGAGATTCACTTCGAGACTTGGCAAGTCAATAAGGAGGACACCTCTCGAGGTGAGGCGGGAGACCCAGTGTCCTTTCAAGTTGCCACAGGGATACTGGGATTCCTGTCAATTTTCAAGAGGACTCAGTCATCGTCTACTTTTGAAGCATTGAATTCCGCTTTCCATTCGTGTTGTCAAAGGGATGTGAGGCCACATGTCAAGATGAGGTGGGGAAATAGGGCTTTCTATAGGGTCTTCAAGGGGATTCAGGAATCCCTTCATCTGATGAGATGAAAGACGAGCCTGCACTCAAGTCACTGCAAGGAATTCCGGCCTTATTTCGAGTCAGGGCATCTCAGTGTCCATTTCACTTGAGGCAGCAAACTGAGGGTCCCTCTCACATACCTAGAGCTGAGAAAAGCCTCCGCTTGAGCTGCTGTGGAAAGTGGGCATTCCTCTTGATTCGAAACCAGGAAATCAGCTCTCATCTCGAAATGATTTGGGGTACACGGAGCTTTTCTCGAGTTGCTGTGCTGAACTTGGTGTTCTTCTATACTTGGGACGGTGTTCTCAGGGAATCTCTGGAGTTGCCTAAAAGAAGTCAAGCCACTTGTCCTGCTTGATGAGGAATGCTGGATTGCTCTAGAGCCAATGCAGGGAAATCAGGCCTCACCTCAAGTTGATTTGAGGTAAACGGGGATATTTCGTGTTGCTGCGTTGACCTCAGGGTCCCACTAGACATGTGACAGAGTTATTGGGGACTATGTGGAGTTTCATCTAGGAAGTCAAGGCTCCTTTCGTGTTTGATGGGGAACACCGACTTGCTTTGCATGCAATGCAGGGGAATCAGGCCTCGTCTCACGGCGAGGGGGAATTCTCATGGTTTTCTCGAGTTGTGGCGGGAAACTGGGTTATATTCTCGAGTTACAGCTGGGATGGCCCTTCAAAACTTGTGTTGGTTCAGTGATATCAGGACTCCTGTCTAGTTGTGAGGGACACATCGAGATTCTCCTCCAAGCTTGGCAGGGCAATAGGGACGCCTCTCAATGTGAGAGGGGCAACCCAAGGTCCTTTCCAGTTGCCACAGGAATTTTGGGATTCCTATCAATTTTCAAGAGGAGGGAGCGATACTCCCCTTTTGAAGCATTTAAATCCACGTGCCTCTCGAGTTTCAAAAGGATGTGAGGCCTCCTGTTGAGATGAGCCGGGGAACTAGGGCTGTCTCTAGGGTCTCCACAGGGGATTCAGACATCCCTTCATCTTGTTTGATGAAAGACGAGCCTGCATTCAAGTCACTCCAGGGAATTCCGGCCTTATTATGAGTCAGGGCATCTCGGTGTTCATTCCACTTGAGGCAGCAAACTCAGGGTCCCTCTCACATACATATACCTGACAGAAGCCTCCTCGTCAGGTGCTTGTGTAAAGTTGACATCCCTCTTGAGTCAAAGCCAGGGAATCAGCTCTCATCTCGAGATGATTTGGGGTACACAGAGCTTTTCTCGAGTTTCTGTGCTGAACTTGGTGTTCCTCTAGTCTTGAGATGGTAGTCTCGGGTAATCTCTGGAGTAGCCTAACGGAAATCAAGCCACTTTGTGTGTCTGATGGGGAACGAGTGATGTCTCTGGAGACAATGCAGGGGAATCGGGTCTCATCTCGAGTTGATTTGAAGTACACGGTGCACTTTCATGTTGCTGCAGGGGACCTCAGGGTCTCTCTAGACTTGTGACAGTGTTCCTGGGGACTCTCTGGAGTTCCATCAAGGAAGTCAAGGCTCCTTTCGTGTTTGATGGGGAACACGGACTTGCTCTGAATGCAGTCCAGGGGAATCGGGCCTCATCTTGAGTTGATTTGGAGTACACGGAGCCCTTTCATGTTGCTGCGGGGACCTCAGGGTCCCTGTAGACTTCTGACAGTGTTCTTGGGGTCTCTCTGGAGGTCCTTCAAAGAAGTCAAGTCTCCTTTCCTTTTGATTGGGAACACGGACTTAACCTGCATACATTGCATGGGAACTGGGCCTCATCTCGCGGTGAGGAGAAAGTCTCATTGTTTTTCTGGAGTTGTGGAGGGAACCTGGTTATGTTCTAGAGTTACGGCGGGGATGGCCCTTCAAAACTCATGTTTGTTCAGCGATGGGTGAACTCCTGTCTAGTTGCGAGGGACACCTTGAGATTCTCCTCAAGGCTTGGCAGGACAATAGTGACGCCTCCCGAGGTGACGGGGGAGACCCAGTGTCCTTTCAAGTTGCAACAGACATACTGGGATTCCTGTCAATTTTCAAGAGGACTCAGTCATCGTCTCCTTATGAAGCATTGAATTCCGCATTCGACTCGTGTTGTCAAAGGGATGTGAGGCCTCCTGTCGAGATGAGGCGGGGAACTAGGGCTTTCTCTAGGGTCTTCATAGGGGATTCAGATATCCCTTCATCTTTTGAGATGAAGGATGAGCCGGCATTCAAGTCACTGCAGGGAATTCCGGCCTTATTTCGAGTCAGGGCATCTCGGTGTCCATTCCACTTGAAGCAGCAAACTCAGGGTGCCTCTCACATACCAAGAGCTGAGAAAAGCCTCCACTTGGGCTGCTTGTGGAAAGTTGGCATTGCTCTTGTTTCAAAGCCAGGGAATCTGCTCTCATCTCGAAATGATTTGGGCTACACGGAGCTTTTCTCGAGTTGCTGTGCTGAACTTGGTGTTGCTCTAGACTTGGGATGGTGTTCTCGGGGAATCTTGGAGTTGCCCAAAAGAAGTCAAGCCACTTGTGCTCTTTGATGAGGAATGCAGGATTGCTCTGGAGCCAGTGCAGGGGAATCGGGCCTCATCTCGAGTTGATTTGTGGTACACGGTGCTCTTTCCTATTGTTGCACTGACCTCAGGGTCCCTCTAGACTTCTGACACATTTCTTGGGGACTATGTGGAGTTTCATCTAGGAAGTCAAGGCTCCTTTCGTTTTTGATGGGGAACATGGACTTGCTCTGCATGCAATGCAGGGGAATCGGGCCTCATCTCATGGCAAGGGGGAATTCTCACGGTTTTCTTGAGCTGTGGCGGGAACCTGAGTTATGTTCTCAAGTTATGGTTGGGATGGCCCTTCAAACTCGTGTTGATTCAGTGACATTAGGACTCCTGTCTAGCTGCAAGGGACAACTCGGGATTCTATTCGAGGCTTGGTAGGGCAATAAGGATGCCTCTCGAGGTGAGGGGGGAGACCCAGGGTCCATTCCAGTTGCCACAGTAATTTGGGGATTCCTATCAATTTTCAAGAGGAGGCAGCCATGCTCTCCTTTTGAAGCATTTAAATCCATGTGCCTCTGGAGGTTTCTAAAGACTGTGAGTCCTCCTGTCGAGATGAGCCGGGGAACTAGGGTTTCCTCTAGGGTCTCCACAGGGGATTCAGACATCACTTCATCATGTGTGATGAAAGACGAGCCTGCATTAAAGTCACTGCAGGGAAATCCAACCTTATTTCGAATCATGGCATCTGGGTAACCATTCCACTTGATGCAGCAAACTCAGGGTCCCTCTCACATACCTAGAGCTGAAAGAAGCCTCCTCTTGAGGGGCTTGTGGAAAGTTGGCATTCCTCTTGAGTCGAAGCCAGGGAATCAGCTCTCATCTCGAGATGATTTGGGGTACACGGAACTTTTCTCGAGTTGCTGTGCTGAACTTGGTATTCCTCTTGTCTTGAGACGGTATTCTCAGGTAATCTCTGGAGTTGCCTAAAGGAAGTCAAGCCACTTGTTGTGTTTGATGGGGAATGAGTGATGGCTCTGGAGCTAATGCAGGGGAATCGGGCCTCATCTCGAGTTGATTTGAAGCACACAGTGCACTTTCATGTTGCTGTGGGGTTCTCAGGGTCCCTCTAGACTTTTCAAAGTGTTCCTGGGGACTCTCTGGATTTCCATCAAGGAAGTCAAGGCTCCTTTCGTGTTTTATGGGGAACACAGACTTGCTTTGCATGCAGTGCATGGGAAGCGGGCCTCATCTCGAGTTGATTTCAAGTACACAGTGCATTTTCATGTTGCTGTGGGGACCTCAGGGACCCTCGAAACTTGTGACAGTGTTCCTGGGGACTCTCTGGATTTCCATCAGGGAAGTCAAAGCTCCTTTCGTGTTTGATGGGGAACACAGACTTGCTCTGAACGCAGTGCAGGGGAATCGGGCCTCATCTCGAGTTGTTTTGGAGTACACAGAGCCTTTACATGTTGCTCTGTGTTCCTCTCGAGTTGTCAAAGGGATGTGAGGCCTCCTTTTAAGATGAGGCTGGGAACTAGGGTATTCTCTAGGGTCTCCACAGGGGATTCAGACATCCCTTCATCTTGTGAGATGAGAGATGAGCCTGCATTAAACCACTGCAGGGACACCTGGCCTTATTTTGAGTCAGGGCTTCTCAGTGTCCATGCCACTTGAGGCAGCAAACTCAGGGTCCCTCTCACATACCTATAGCTGAGAGAAGCCTCCTCTTTAGGTGTTGTTTAAAGCTGGCATTCCTCTTGAGTCAAAGCCAGGGAATCAGCGCTCATCTCGAGATGATTTGAGGTACACAGAGATGTTTTCTAGTTGCTGTGCTGAACGTGGTGTTCCTCTATACTTAGGACGGTGTTCTCGGGTAAACTCTGGAGTTGCCTAAAGGAAGACAAGCCACTTGTCGTGTTTGATGGGGAATGCTGGATGGCTCTGGAGACCATGCAGGGGAATCAGGCCTCACCTCGTGTTGATTTGAAGTACACGGAGTGCTTTCGTGTTGCTGTGGGGAACTCAGTGTCCCTCTATACCAGTGACAGTGTTCCTGGGGACTCTTTGGAGTTCCATCAAGGAAGTCAAGGCTCCTTTCGTGTTCATGGGGAACAGGGAATTGCTCTGCCTGCAGTGCAGGGGATTCAGGCCTCATCTCACGGCCAGGTGAAAGCCTCATGGTTTTTCTCGAGTTGCGGCAAGAACCTGGGTTATGTTTTCTAGTTACGACGAGGATGGACCTTCAAAACTTGTGTTGGATCAGCAACGTCAAGATTCCTCTCTAGTTGCGAGGGACACCTCGGAATTCTCCTCGAGGCTTGCATGGGCAATAGGGATGCCTCTCGAAGTGAGGCGAGAGACCCAGGGTTCCTGTCCAGTTGCCACAGGGATATCGTGATTCCTATCAATTTTGAAAAGGAGTCAGGCTTCGTCTCCTTTTGAAGCATTGAACTTCGAATGCCTCTCGAGTTTTCAAAGGGAAGTCAGGCCTCATGTCGAGATAAGGCAGGGAACTAGTGCTTTCTCTAGGGTCTCCACAAGGGATTCAGACATCCCTTCTTTATGTGAGATGAAAGATGAGCCTGCATTCAAGTCAATGCAGGGAAATCCGGCCTTATTTTGAATCAGGGTATCTCGATGTCCATTCCACTTGAAGCAGCAAAATCAGGTTCCCTTTCACATACATATAGCTGAGAGAAGCCTCCTCTTGAGTTGCTTGTGGAACGTTGGCATTCCTCTTGAGTCCAATCCAGGGAATCAGCTCTCATCTTGAGATGATTTGTGGTACACGGAGCTTTTGTCGAGTTGCTGTGCTGAACTTGGTGTTCCTCTAGATATGGGACGGTGCTCTCGGTTAATCTCTGGGGTTGCTAAAAGAAGTCAAGCTACTTGATCTGTTTGATGGGGAATGCACGATGGCTCTGGAGCCAATGGAGGGGAATCCGGCCTCATGTCAAGTTGATTTGTAGTACACAAAGCTCTTATGTGTTGCTGTGGTGGCCTCAGCACCTCTAGACTTGTGAGGTGCTGAAGTCCCCAGTCTTCTTGGGGACTCTGTGGAATTTCATCTAGGAAGTCAAGGCTCCTTTAGTGTTTGATGGGGAACTCAGATGTGGTCTGCATGTAATGCAGGGGAATCACACCTCATCTCGAGTCGATTTGGGGTACACGATGCTCTTTTGTGTTGCTGCGGGGACCTCAGGGTCCCGCTAGACTTGTGATAGTGTTCTTGGGGACTTTCTGGAGGTCCATCAAGGAAGTCAAGGCTCCTTTTGTGTTTAATGAGGAACACAGACTTGCTCTGCACGCAGCATTGCAATCGGGCTTCATCTCGCAGCGATGGGGAAGTCTCATGGTTTTTCTTGAGTTTCAGCGGGAATCTGGGGTATGTTCTCGTATCACGGCGGGGATGGCCCTTCAAAACTCTTGTTGGTTCAGCGACTTCAGGACTCATGTCTAATTGCCAGGGATACCTCGGGATTCTCCTTGAGGCTTGGCAGGGCAATAGGGACGCCTCTCGAGGTGAGACAGGAGACCCAGACTTCCTTCGCAGTTGCCAGAGGGATATTGGGATCCCTATCAATTTTCAAGGTGAGTCAGGTGTCGTCTCCTTTTTACGCCTTGAACTCTGCACTCCTCTCGAGTTGTCAAAGGGATGTGTGGCCTCCTGTCGAGATGAGTCGGGGAACAAGGGCTTTCTTTAGGGTCTCCATGGGGGATTCAGATATCCCTTCATCTTGTGAGATGAAAGACGAGCCTGCATTCACGTCACTGCAGGGAAATCCGGCCTTTTTTCGAGTCTGGGAATCTCATTGTACATTCCACTTGAGGCAGCAAGCTCAGGGTCCCACTATGATACTTATAGCTGAGAGAAGCCTCCTCTTGAGGTGCTTGTGGAAAGTTGGAATTCCCTTTGAGTCGAGTTCAGCGAATCAGCTCTCATCTCGAGATGATTTGGTGTACATGGAGCTTTTCTCGAGTTGCTCTGCAGAACTTGGTGTTCCTCTGGACTTGGAATGATGTTCTCGTGGAATCTCTGGAGTTGCGTAAAGGAGGTCAAGCCACATGTTGTATTTGATGGGGAACGTGTGATGGCTCTGGACCCAATTCAGGTGAATTGGGCCTCATCTCGAGTTGATTTGGGGTACACGAGCTCTTTCATGTTGCTGCGGAGTCCGCAGGGTCCCTCTAGCTTTGTAACAGTGTTCTTGGGGACTCTCTGGAGTTCCATCAAGGAAGTCAAAACTCTTTTCAAGTATGATGGGGAACACACACATGCTCTGCATGCAATGCAGGGGAATCAGACCTCATCTCACGGCGAGGGGGATGTCTCATGGTTTTTCTCGAGTTGCGGTGGGAACCTGGGGTATGTTCTTGAGTTGCGGTGGGGATGGACCTTCAAAACTTGTGTTGGGTCAGCGACGTCAGGACACCTGTCTAGTTGCGAGGGACACCTCGGCATTCTCCTCGGGGCTTGGGAGGGCAATAGGGAAGTCTCTCGAGGTAAAGTGGAGACCCAGGGTCCCTTTCCAGTTGCCACAGAGATATTGAGATTCCTATCAATTTTCAAGAGGAGGCAGGCATCATCTACTTTTGAGGCATTGAACTCCACGTGCCTCTCAAAGTTTCAAAGGGATGTGAGGCCTCCTGTCGAGATGAGGCAGGGAACTTGGGCTTTCTCTAGGGTATCCACAGGGGACTTAGACATCCCTTCTTCTTGTGAGATGATAGACGAGACTGCATTCAAGTCACTGCAGGGAAATCTGGCCTTATTTCGAGTAAGGGCATTTCGGTGTCCATTCCACACGAGGCAGCAAACTCAGGATCCCTCTCACATACCTATAGCTCAGAGTAGCCTCCTCTTGAGGTGCTTGTGGAAAGTTTCCATTCCTCCTGTGTCATAACTCTCATCTCGAAATGTTTTGGGGTACACGGAGCTTTTGTCGAGTTGCTGTGCTGAACTTGGTGTTCCTCTAGATATGGGACGGTGCTCTCGGTGAATCTCTGGGGTTGCCTAAAGGAAGTCAGGCTATTTGCCCTGTTTAATGGGGAATGAGGGATGTCTCTGGAGTCAATGCAGGGGAATCTGGTCTCATCTAGGTTTGATTTGAGTTAAACGAGTTCTTTCGTGCTGCTGCTGTCACTTCAGGGTCCCTGCAGAACTGTGACAGTGTTCTTGGGGACTATGTGGAGTTTCATCTAGGAAGTCAAGGCTCTTTTCGTGTTTGATGGGGAACATGGACTTGCTCTGCATGCAGTGCAGGGGAATCAGGCCTCATCTCGAGTTGATTTGGAGTACATGGAGCGCTTTCATGTTGTTTCGGGGACCTCAGGGTCCCTCTAGACTTGTGAAAGTGTTCCTGGGGACTCTCTGGAGTGCCATCAAGGAAGTCAAGGCTCCTTTCCTGTTTGATGGGGAACACAGACTTGCTCTGCATGCAGTGCAGGGGAATCGGGCCTCATCTCGTGGCGAGGGGAAAGTGTCATTGTTTTTCTCGAGTTGCGGTGGGAACCTGGATTATGTTCTCGTGTTATGACGAGGATGGCCCTTCAAAACTCGGGTTGGATCAGTGATGTCAGGACTCCTGTCTAGTTGCGAGGGACACCTCGGGATTCTCCTCGGGGCTTGGGAGGGCAATAGGGACGCCTCTCAAGGTGAGAGGGGAAACCCAGGTTCCATTTGCAGTGGCCACAGGAATTTTGGGATTCCTATCATTTTTCAAGAAGAGTCAGCCATCGTCTCCTTTTGAAGCATTTAACTCCGTGTGCCTCTCGAGTTTTCACAGGGATGTGAGGTCTCATGTTGGGATGAGGCCAGGAACTAGGGCTTTCTCTAGGGTCACCACAGGGGATTCAGACATCCCTTCATCTCGTGAGATGAAAGACGAGCCTGCATTCAAGTCACTGCAGGGAAATCCAGCCTTATTTCGAGTCAGGACATCTCGGTGTCCATTTCACTTGAGGCCACAAACTCAGGGCCCATCTCACATACATATAACTGAGAGAAGCCTCCTCTTGAGGTACTTGTGGACAGTTGGCATTCCTCTTGAGTTGAATCCAGGGAAGCAGCTCTCAACTCGAGATGATTTGGGGGTACAGGGAGCTTTTCTCGAGTTGCAGTGCTGCACTTTGTGTTCCTTTAGATATTGGACGGTACTCTTGGTCAATCTCTGGAGTTGCCTAAAGGAAGTCAAGCCACTTGTCATGTTTGATGGGGAATGCGAGATGGCTCTGGAGCCAATGCAGGGCAATCGCGCCTCATCTCGAGTTGATTTCATTTACACGAATTCTTTTGTTTTGCTGCGGTGACCTCAGGGTCCCTCTCGACCTCTGGCAGTGTTCTTGGGGACTATGTGGAGTTTCATCTAGGAAGTGAAGCCTCCTTTCATGTTTGATGGGGAACACGGATTTGCTCTGCACTCAGTGCAGGGGAATCGGGCCTCACCTCGCGGCCAGGGGGAAGTCTCATGGTTTATGTTGAGTTGCGGCTGGGACCTAGGGTATGTTCTTGGGTTACGGCGAGGATGGCCCTTCAAAACCCGTGTTGGTTGAGCGGCGACAGGACTCCTGTCTAGTTTTGAAGGACACCTCGGGATTCTCCTCGAGGCTTGGCAGGGCAATAGGGATGCCTCTCGAGGTGAGGTGTTGACCCAGCTTCCCTTTGCAGTTGCCACAGGGATATTGCTATTCCTATCAATTTTCAAGAGGTGTTAGGCATCGTCTCCTTTTGAAGCATTGAACTCCGTGTTCCTCTCGAGTTGTCAAAGGGATGTAAGGCCTCCTGTCGAGATGAGGTGGGGAACTAGGGCTTTCTTTAGGGTCTCCACAGGGGATTCAGACATCTCTTCATCTTGTGAGATGAAAGACGAGCCTGCATTCAAGTCACTGCAGGGAAATCCAGCCTTATTTCGAGTCAGGGCATCTCGGTGTCCATTCCACTTGAGGCAGCAAACTCAGGGTCCCTCTCACATACCTAGAGCTGAGAAAAGCCTCCGCTTGAGCTGCTTGTGGAAAGTTGGCATTCCTCTTGAGTCGAAGCCAGGGAATCAGCTCTCATCTCGAATGTTTTGGGGTACACGGAGCTTTTCTCGAGTTGCTGTGCTGAACTTGGTGTTCCTCTAGACTTGGGACGGTGCTCTCGGGGAATCTCTGGAGTTGCCTAAGGGAAGTCAAGCCACTTGTCTAGTTTGATGAGGAAAGCGGGATTGCTCTGGAGCCAGTGCAGGGGAATCGGGTCTCATCTCGAGTTGATCTGGGTACTCGGAGCACTTTCGTGTTGCTGCGGGGACCTCAGTGTCCCTCTACACTTGCGACAGTGTTCTTGGGGACTCTCTGGAGTTCCATCACGGAAGTCAAGGCTCATATCCTGTTTTATGGGGAACACGGAATTGCTTTACATGCGATGCAGTGGAATTGGGCCTCATCTCACGGCGAGGGTGAATTCTCCTGGGTTTTCTTGAGTTGTGGTGGGGACCTGGGGTATCTTCTCGAGTTACGGCGGGAATGACCCTTCAAAACTCATGTTGTTCAGTGACGTCAGGACTCCTGCCTAGATGTTAGGGACACCTCGGTATTCTCATCGAGGCTTGATAGGGCAATAGGGACCCCTCTCAAGGTGAGGCGAGAGACCCAGGGTTCCTGTCCAGTTGCCACAGGGATATTGGGATTCCTATCAATTTTCAAGAGGAGTCAGGAATCGTCTCCTTTTGAGGCATTGACCTCCGCGTGACTCTCGAGTTTTAAAAGGAGTGTGAGGCCTCCTGTTGAGATGATACGTGGAACTAGGGCTTTCTCTAGGGTCTCCACAGGGGATTCAGACATCCCTTCATCTCGTGAGATGAAAGACGAGCTTGCATTCAGGTCACTGCAGGGAAATCCGGCCTTATCTCGAGTCACGGCATCTCGGTGTCCATTCCACTTGAGGCAGCAAACTCAGGGTCCCTCTCACATACCTATAGCTGAGAGAAGCCTCCTCTTGAGGTGCTTGTGGAAAGTTGGCATTCCTCTTGAGTCAAAGCCAGAGAATCAGCTCTCATCTCGAGATGATTTGCTGTACACGGAGCTTCTCTCTAGTTGCTGTGCTGAACTCGTGTTCCTCTAGACTTGGGATGGTGTTCTCGCGGAATCTCTGGTGTTGCCTAAAGGAAGGCAAGCCACTTGCTGTGTTTGCAGGGGAACGCCTGCTAGCTCTGGAGCCATTGCAGGGGAATCAGGCCTCATCTCGAGTTGATTTGTGGTACATGGAGCTCTTTTGTGTGACTGCGGTGACCTCAGGTCCCTCTAGACTTGCGACAGTGTTCTTGGGGCCTCTCTGGAGTTCCATCAAGGAAGTCAAGGCTCCTTTCTTGTTTGATGGGGAACACGGAATTGGTCTTCACGCAATGCTGGGGAATTGGGGTTCATCTCGTAGCGAGGGGGAAGCCTCATGGTTTTTCTCGAGTTGCAGCGGGCACCTGAGGTATATTCTCCAGTTGATTTTTGGCTGCACCAGACCACTGAGGAAATTACCTTTTGACTATCCTTGATGACTGTTGTTAAATCCATCAAATTCTTTACATTTAATAGTGGAAACAAATGTGGTTAATGTAAGTTTGAAGTCAAGAATGCCAAATTAATTTGCCTCTCTATCCCTGTGTTCCCCTTCACAGCTAAAATTTTCACCAGAGCACTGGAGAATTCTTTGCTAAATATATATTCCACAAAATGTTATTCTTATGAAATTTTAAAATCTTTAATCAATAACTTTGGTAAATGGTGGACTAAATTAAAAAAAATAAAATATTCGCCTATGCAGCATTTCCTATGTTTATTTAATCATGCAAGTCTTCTTTCTCTTCTCTCTCTCTCTCTCTCTTTTTTTTTTTTTTTTTTTTTTTTTTTTGCAGGTCTTCTATCTTCAAATGAGCATCTTGGGGTTTAGTGTTCCCCCAAACACCCTATAAAGAGCTACCCTAAGCCAACTTTTCAAGCACAGTTATAAGGTTCTTTTTGGTAGATTCATGTAGCATTTATTAATTAGAGTGGATGAAGACTAACGATGCCTCCTTAACCTTGCCACCATGTTATAAAGAAAGCAAGTCTGGCACATAACTATGAAACATTTACTAAACAGAAATTCATTATTAATAAAACATGCATGCATGCTAAGTTGCTTCAGTTGTGTCCGACTCTTTGCGACTCTACGGACTGTAGCCCACCAGGTTCATCTGTTTATAGGATTCTCCAGGCAAGAATACTGGAGTGGGTTGCCACACCCTCCTCGATCTTCCTGACCCAGAAATCCAATCAGCACCTCTTACATCACCTGCATTGGCAGGTGGGTTCTTTACCACTAGTGCCACCTGGCAAGCCCACAATAATAAAACATAAGGTAAATCTCAATAAAATTCAGATCTCTGCTCTTTTAAATGCACTGATCACAGCCTGCATGAAAGATTCACTCAAGGCAGAACAATACAGGCAGATTTAGGTTCAACTTTTGGACTCAACATCTTTTAGAGATCAAGCCTCAAGTACCATCCCTAAGGTTACTGGCTACACAGTTTGCTAGATTTTATTTCCTGCTCAAAGAATAGAAGGGGTTGTCTTAAAATATTTCTGCCACATCAAAAGGCTTGAATAACACTTGTTTCACCAATGACAGTAAAATGAATTAGCACAATTTTATGTCACCTTTTCTATACTGAATATTCTTAAAATCATTTCAGACATTGTTATACACACATTGGGACATGTTTTATAACATCAGTTACCCTAATTTGCATCTTAGAGCAATGTGGTTGTGGTGTGAAATTATGAAAGGGGAGAAGGGAAAGAGCTACCTCATCGAACCATGTTGCCAAATGTGTTCTGTGAACCAAGTGCATTAGAATCACCTGTAGTTCTTTCAAAATGAAGATTACTCCAAGTAATTACATGCACACCCTATCTGAGAGTCACTGGCACCGAGAATCAGCCTAAATCTTCTGGAAATGGCTTCAAAATTTTGTATCTCCTGTACTTTTGCAGCCATTTTGTGCCAAAACAAAGGGAATATGATGACAGTAAAGATCGATAAAAAATTTAAAGGGTTACCTACTGGTAGCTAAACTTACATGATTCAAGAAGGTCCCACAGTTTTCCTTTTCTGGATGTCACCACCAGGAATAAGAGCCACAAGATTTAATAACTGATGTGGCAATGGGTACCAACCAACCAGAATTGATGCCTTCCAGCCTGCAGGATCAGTGAACTGGCACTTTGTTGTTCCTGTATGTTATCAGCCCACAAATAACCATCGACCTCCCTGGCTGGCATACAGACAACTGCCTATAAGTAGTGGTGGGGTGATTTTTTTCCCTTTTTCTTTATAACTTTTATGTTGTGTTTTCTTTGCTGGATTTGCTGTGTACTAACAATCGGTTGGTTGGATAGAGACAGTAGTGTCTTTGAGCCAACTCCTATTGACTTTGTAAAGTCAGTTGTTTGTATCTTTTCCAAACTCTACATTCAGTGATATCACACTGTTGCTTGAACTGGATCACTGTGGGAGTGTTTCTATCAAAGTGAATACTACCAATATGCTTCCCTCTCATAGCTGGTTGTTATACATTTTGCAGCACACCACTGTAGAGAGAGATTATTTTTTTTCACACCACTACTGTAATACATATAAATGTACTAGATATAACATTTATCATTTTAAACATTTTGAGTGTCCAGTTAAGTGGCATTAAGTGTGTTCACACTGTTGTACAACACCATCACCTCCATCTCCAGAATTATTTCATCCTTCCAAACTGAAACCTTGTACCCACTAGACCACAACTCCACAGCCCTGGATAACCACTGCTCTACTTTCTGTCTATGAATTTGTCTATTCCAGGCAGCTCAAAGAAGTGGAATCACACAGTAACTGTCTTCTCATGTCTGACTTCTCTCACGTAGTGTAATGATTTCAAGGAACACCCATGTTCTAGCATGTTTCAGAATTTCATTCCTTTTCAAGGCTGAATAATATTCCATTTTATGTATATACCATATTTTGCATATCTGTTCACATGTTGATAAATATTTAGACTATTTCTATGTAATTTTACTGAGGCGTAATTCACATATAACAAAATTATACATTTTAGGGCACACTGTTTGATGCACTTTGAAAGATGTATATATCCATGCAAACACAACAAAGATACAAAATAGTTCCACCACTCCCACCACGCTAGAAAGCTTCCCCCTCACCTCCTTTTAAAGACTTGGTTATTTGCCTGCACCGGGCCTTAGTCGCATTGTGGGGCTCCTCCTCACCTAGTATCCGCAGCGCGTGGCCTTAGCTGTGCTGCAGCACGCAGAACCTTGGTTCCCGGAACCCGTGTCCCATGCACTGCAAGGATAATTCTTAACCACTGGACTCTTGGGAAAATCCTTCATCCTTTACCTCTGTCAACATGCCCCAAACTCCCTGTCTCAGGCAACTGCCATTGTGATTTCTATTAATACAGATTTATTCTGCTCGATGGAGAATTTTCAGTAAATAAAATTAGACAGTATCATACTTGATTCGGGCTCAGCTTTTTCACGCAGCATAATGTTTGCAAGACTCATCTGTACTGCTGTGTGTCTCAGTGATTCTTTCCTTTTTGTTGCTGGGCAGCATTCCACTGGCAAGGACTGTGAAGAATCTGAGATTTTATCCTGTTTGCAAGCTAAAAAGTTAGGCTGCCTCGGATTCATGCTTGTACCAGATCAAATATGATTTTTTTGCATGTAAGTTATGCCTCAATAAACTTATACAGGTAAAAACAACCTAAATGTCCACACATAGTAAATCTTGAGTCATAGCTGAGGAACCCTAAGCTTAGAAAACCTCAATCTTTAATAAGAGACTTCAAGAAAATCTGCCCAACCTTTGTTCCTGGAAGGAGACATTATCTTCATCATACTGGACTCCAAAAAATTTGCCTTCTGCTCCAGATGGAGAAATTATATTTTCCAAGGGTATCTACTGTGCAAGTGTTTTTTTTTTTTTAAAGAAGATTGTCTGGAGCAAAACTGTCAGCACCTCTATTCATAAGACATGTGGAAACACAAGGGACCCATGGGAATCATGTCCCAGTGTCTGGTGTGTGAATGAAGTGAAGTGAAACTTACTCAGTCATATCTGACCCTTTGTCACCTCATGTGTATACAGCCTGTGGAATTCTTCAGGCCAGAATGCTGGAGTGAGTAGCCTTCCCCTTCTCGAGGGAATCTTCCCAACCCAGGGATCAGATGGAACCCAGGTCTCCCACTTTGCATGTGGATACATTTGTTTGTGAAAATAATGTTTGTCAAACATTTGTGTGAGAATACATTTGTTTATTCACTCTCCTGTTGATAAATATTTGTTTATTCATCTCCTATTGATGAATGTGATTCACTCTCCTATTGATGAACATGGAGATTGTTTGCACTTTGGGCTATTATGAATAAAGTTGATATGAACATTCTTAGACACATGTTTTGGATCTCTATGTTTTAATTTCTCTAGGGTAAATACCTAGGACTGTAATTGCTAGGCCATATGATAAGTCTATGTTTAACATTATTAAAGCATTGCCTGGTTTCAAAAATAGTCATAATTTTTTTACTTCTGCCATTAGTGTATGAGAGTTCCAGGCGCTCCCCCTCTTTGCCAGTAAATATCAACATTTTATCGAGTCTACTTTATTATTATTATTTTCTCTCTGTCTTTCTCTATATATCTCATCCCCACTCTTTCAGAGAAAGTTGCAGATATGACACCACTTTACCCCTAATGTTTTGAAGTGTGTTTCTTAAAAAAACTTTTATATGACCACAGTACTATTATTAAAGTCAGGAAATTAATATTGATACAATACTGTTATCTAACTTAGAGATTTTATTCAGAATTCACCAACTTTGCCCATAAGGGCCTATTTTGCAAAAGAAAATCTGATATTATGTGTCATTTAATTATAATAGCCTTTTGATTCTTAACAGAGTGATTTGTATTAGTTTTTACATTAGAAGCAAATGGCCCTGTGATCTTAATCTCTTTTTAGGCATTATGATCTCCATTTTTATCTTTATTTTTATTTATTTATTTAATCTTTATTTTTAATAAGTTAACTAATTAATTACATAAAGCAATACATTCACATGGCTCAAAATTTTAAAAGCATGAAGTATTCAAAGGGAAAAATCTTTTTTCTACTCTACTCTCAGGTTCCCAATTTGGAGACTCCCCAAATAGAAATTTGTAATCGACCCCTAATTGACTATGTATACTTTTTTTTTTACACAAATCTGCTGACTATTGTTTGCCAAACACTTGAGATGGAGGAATTCATTTTCTTTTAAAGCAATGAGGTAATCTGGCAATGATGAGAAAAAGGATTGCTGTAAAGCTACTTCCTCTTTCAAATTAAATTGATCTTAGTCAGATTAAGAAGCTACTTACTACTACCTGTCTCCTTACTTCTCTATCTCCCCCCACAGGGGACTGTGTCACCAGGACCTAATGCTGAAGCTTGTCACAGGTGAGGGACTTTGTGCAGAGGAAAGAAATAAAAAACTTGATCCACCCAGATGGCTCAAGAAATCCAGATCATCTCTGCCTTTCTCCTCTTGTTCTTATGTTACTTGGGAGAAAGATTCTAGAGGACAGAACTACACAAGGACCGTGTCTAATTTCTGGAGGAAGACCTTCTTTAAGACTCTGGGCTAGGACCCTCTCGGGTCAGTGACAGTGATTCAGGCAAGATTTGCCTTATATTCTGAGAATGGTAACGTGGAAATGGTAAAATAGTCAAGTGTCACAGGCACTGGCAGTGAAGACCCAGGTGTGCAGATGAGTCTTGTCACTTGCCCCTGGGTATGGCTGTTATATTTTCCAAATACAACATATAACCTGAAAGAAACTTTCCCAAATAAGTGAATTTATTTATATTAAAATTTCCAGTAGGATAACCATAATATATAGCTATTTGCAGGTTGTTAATTCATTATTGGAAATCTTCTTACTCTCTTATGACCTACTTGCATTTAAAAAAAAAATGGCTCTACTAGTTTTTTCTTTTTTTCTTTTTTTAAAGATTATAGTGTAGAAAATTTCACACAAAAAAAATAGAACACAAATCTCCATATTCTCTTATCCTCCAGCTCCAAGTTTTCAGCTCAAGGACAAGCTTTTTCTATTTCTGCTCGACCCACCTCACCCCCCAACCCTTCATACAGATGGTTGAAGCAAATCCTAAACCAAAGCAAAGCAAATCATCTTATACCATCATTTCATCCATACATGTTTCAGCATGTTTTCTTAAAAGGCAGTGAGTCTTTTAAAAAAATAATTTAAATTCCTTTATCATTATCCACGATTCCTTAATATTATCAAAGATCTAGTGTTCATATTTCCTTGATTGCCATAATATATAATTGAGCTTCTTTGTTTAAATCAGGGTTCTTGGCTGATGTATCACTTAAGATTCTCTGATCTTTATCTTCCTACTCAGTCTCTCTTTTGAGGAGGGTATTTATATTGAAATATAGTTGATTTACTCCCCTGGTGGTTCAGCAGTAAAGAATCCGCCTACAATGCAGGAGACACGGGAGGCTTGGGTTCAATCCCTGGGTCGGGAAGATCCCCTGGAGGAGGGCAGGGCAACCCACTCCAGTATTCTTGCCTGGAGAGTCCCATGGAAAGAAGAGCTGGTGTTCTGTAGTCCATAGCGTGGCAAAGAGTCAGACGCGATGGAAGAGACTGAGTATGCATGAGCACATAGCCGATTTATAATGTTACATTTGTTTCAGTTATACAATACAGTGAATCAGTATTTTTACAGATTATACTCCATTTTATTATGAAATAATGACTATTTTTTCTGTGCTGTACAATACATCCTTGGGGTTTATTTACTTCATACATAGTAGTTTTTTAATTTCAATTTTTTAAATTCTGAAAGTATGATAACACATTTACAGGAGACTTGGAAAATACACTGTATATTACAATTATTTTTTAAGGAGATAAATTAAGATTTTTAGTTGGAGTTTTAGTATCAAACTCTCAAAAATTAATAGAATGAATATGTAGAGAAATAGAATGATATACTAGACCTGAAAAACACTATGAACCAATTCAATATAATTAAGATTTATACAATTTTTACACAACAGTAGGACACAAATTCTATTCAAGTTCCCATAGACTGTAAATTGGGAGACTCTGGAACTTATCCAAGGACATAAAACAACGTGCAAAAATTTCATGGTCTTAAAGGTATTGAAATCACACAGGGTCTGTTCTCTTATCACAGTGGAATTACGTTAGAAACCAACATAAAAAGATATTTGAAAATAACCCACATCTTTTCAAGTGCAATGTGACATTTACTAAGAGAGTTACTCAGTCTCTCTCTATTTTCTTGATAAAGGATATAAATCGGAAAATATTTCTTAAAGTTAACCTTTACTGTAGGTAAGCTGCAGTTGCAGGTATGGTGCAAACTCAAACTGAAATAGTATTTAAAAGCATCCATTGGCAGAGTTCTCTAATTTACCACGGCAGATTTGAACTATAATAACTGAATAAGGTAAATCTATTACTTTGCAGACAAAGTATAAATATGTATGTTACACCAGATTACATTAAAATGTCTGTTAGTTTATTTTTCATTACCATTCCTGCTGTCAGTTCCACTTTCTCATTCACCTTAGTTATAGCTTAGTACTTAAAGTATTGAGTGGTCAAAGTTCAAACTTTAGGAGGAATGAAATGGCATTTCTTGGTCTTAAATTCTAATTATGCACCACAGGCTGAATTGTAGCTCTTTTCTCTCAAAATGTGTAGGTTTTCTGTTGATAAATTGGCATCTGTATTAGGGTGCAACCTTAGGGTAACTGACTGCTTACTTTTTAAGTTTTGTTAAACGCATATAGTGTGTTTGTATTTGCTGCATAATTGAGAAGTTTCATTTTTGCCCAAGTATTTTTTATTTTAAAGCTTTTTAGGAATTTGAAATCTTTCATCTTTGGAAAGAAATCTCAAGTTAATATTAAATCTTATTTTCAGTGGTTGAGTACTCAGATCCTGACTGAGGTGGTTTATTTGTAATACACTCTTTGTATCCTTAGGATCCTTAATTTAAAGTATACTGTATTTAATATTTTTAAAACACACAGTGTTTTAAAATACAATGTAATGTTAACTTTTTAATTAACTTCAGTTTTTGGAGTCCTGTATTATTAACTTTAGGTCAGTAGTATAATTTTATACACTATAGAGATTTTGTTGTGTCCTAGCTTTGTATTTTAATGCTTGCTGCGTTCAGTGTAAATGTTTCCTTATTGTTTTGTTTTTACCATGAAGATCAGAATTTGTGAGAAAGAGTTAGATGCAAAGGTTAATTGAGCACCTATAAATTTGGCTGTTTAATTAAAATTCAGTTCCTCAGTAAACAGTAGTCACATTTGAGATGCTTAGTAGCTTCAGGTGGCAGTGGCTACTGTATTGGACAGCACAAATACAAGAAGAAAATGGCTCTGTCACTGCAGAAAGGTCTTTTGAATAGTGCTGCTTTGCAGTGAGTTAGGTTCTGTCTAGACTCTGGGAATACAGAGATAAACATGACTGACAAGGCAAACACTTAGCTCCTGGTGGGGTTGAGAGATGGCAAACAAATAGCTGATGTCCATCATGTCATCATTAGGAAGAAAGATGAAAGTGGGTAAGAGAGAAGATGTAATGAAACAGTGTGCGGGGAGGTACCTGTTAACTAGGTGGTCAGGAAATGCCTTCTTAATATTTGCATGTCAGTGAATGAAGAGAAGGAGCAAGTCTTGTGAAGACCTGTAGGAAGACCCTTCTAGGCACAGGGAACAGCAAGTGCAAAACCCTGAAGTGAGAACAGATTGGACATACTTGAGGAATGGCAGCAAGGCATGTGCAAGTGAGGTCCTGGGAGAATGGTGGGTGATGAGGGGGGACATGACGGACAGTAGCCACATCATGTGGTACCTTGTGGTCTGTGGTAAAGACTTAGAATTTTAACCTGAGTGTGGTGAAAAGACATTGGAGGGTTTTGAGCAGAGGAGTGGCATGATCTAAATTATGTTTATTTAACTTTAATATGCCAGATTTACAAATAAAACAGTTAAAAACCCCCATGCCCTCATTCTCCAACTCTAGCAAAATGGGCCCAACTGAGATCATTGATCCCATGGATGACCTGTCCTTCCTTTATATATATTATCTCCTTTATCCTTCCCTGTAATATTGTGAAGTAGGATTTGTGTTTTAAAAGATCACCCTGGCTGCCGTGTAGAGAGTTAAGTTTAGGGGGGCAAGAGGAAAAGCATGAGGGCCTTTGGGAGCCTGAGACAGCAGTCTTAAGTGAGAGGTGATGGTGGCTTGGAGTCGAACGGCAGGTGGTGGTTGAAGTGATGAGAAGCAGCCAGATTCTGGTGAAACCAGCAGGAATGCTGGTGTATGTAGTTAAGGAAAGAGGAGCAGGGGTGATGCCTGTACTGTGGTCCAGATGATGATGTGACTGCCCATAGGAGAGTTCAGTTTATTCATGTTAAGTTTAAGATACCTAGTAGAAGTCCAGAGGTTGTCAAGGACACATTTTTAGGTTAAGAAAAAGAGGAAAACCCAGTGAAGGTAACTAAGGAGATATGCTGCAATAGCTAGCTGTTGATTTATGGTCTGAGTTTGGCCTCCAGGTTTGCTAGAGCTGGAGCTAGCTATTGTAGTGTCTCATGTCCCATATCCCAAGCAACCCCTCAGCCACTGGCAGACTGGAATGATTGGTCCTCTGGATAGTAGGGAATCAGTGTTTCAGGTAGGAGAACATGATACATTGAAGAATACTGCTGAAGAATTTAGACAAACACATTGATTTGTGAAGGTATTAAATGTCTTTAATGAGCAATAGAATTTCTAGAGAATATAGTTACTCTTAAATGGAATACTAAGTAGAAGATTTTCTTGTATACTTTATAAATATTGCATTAGTAGTTCAAAATCAGAATTTTATTAAATTTTACTTTCTCCCTTTTTTTCTCATTTTAAGTAGATGAAATGCATGTAAAAATGAAAGCACCAAAAAGAACTGTGGGTGAAAGTTGGATGGCCTAACAGTTTATTCAGATTTTAAGATTTATTTACATATTATATCATTAGCAAAAGGTGTGTTATAAGGGTAAATTTGTAAGTGAATATTGACAAGTTGTTAAGTTTCTGCTTAAAGTCTTATTTGCTATTTTAAGTTATTGTTTCTTACAGATTTTCTAATCTGTGCTTATTTTACTAGGAGTCATGGCTTTGAAAGAATTACCTTACTGATTTCAAACACCATTTTAGGAGTAATTTTCCATATGCCTTAAAAGAAATAACCAAGCAAAAAAAGGAAAGGGACAAATAAAAGATATTGCCATTCTCATCCACTGTTTAACCTGACATTTTCAGAAAACAGTCTCACACTGAACTTTGTACACTGCAAGTAGTTGTTATCTAGACTGTGACGTAAAGATAAAAGCTGTAGTATCTGATCTTAAACAAGTCACTTTAAGCCCTGGACTTCCAATTTTACTTAGTTTTTATTTTTATTTTTAATCTGTGAAGTGAATGTTTTGTGCTAAATGAGTGTCAGTTATCAAATTGTATAGATAAGAATTTAATAAAAATTTGCTTAGAGTGGATAGTTTGTTTGTGAGAGGCACTGTGTAATTACTGAATCTTTGAGAGCATAACATCACTAGTTTCTGCTCTCATTTATATACACAAGGAAGCGTAATGTAACTGTTATCAGTATCCTGATGGAAGAGGGATAATTGAAGAAAAGCAGTTCTCTTTTTTAAAATAAGTGAAAAGAACAAATTATGGATGAAGTTTCACTGGAAAAGTGTAAGCCTGGAAGTTATTTGAAATGTTTACCTGAAGTAAGAGCAGATAAACGTAAAAACAAATTACCAAATAAAACTTGACAAGCAGATACAGATACTCAAGGTGCAATTCCCCAAATGAGCAAACGCTTGAACAGATTTTAAAGTCTTTGTCAGAAGGTTCTTAAACTTATCAAAAGGAAGAAACTACTTGGAGAATCAGTGAGGCTCTTTGGGCAGAGTTCAGAGGATATGCTCAGAAGTGATAAGTATGTTGTAGGCAGAGAAACTTCATTCACTGAAGTTTTTTGGTCTCTCACTGTAAGTAAAGTATTATGACAGATAATTAGATGCCCTAAGGTATATTCTTTGATCTCTTAAGTGATTCATAAATTGCAAAAATCAATACAAAATCTTAAAATTGATAAAAATGTGTGTCAGACTCTAGTCATGAGATGGAAATCACACCAGTGATTTTCACAGAGAATTTAATACAACCGGTTGTTAACTAGGCATTTCCACTTAATAGTGGAAAGACAAAAGGGAACAGCAAGGTCTTGTCGGAAGCCACCACTGCCTCCTGACCGGAGAGCAAAGAGAAGAGGGCAAGTGGCTGGAAAGAAAGGCTGCAGCCCAAACTCAGGCCTCGAGGAAGGGGTTTGCACTCAGCTGGGACTAATGTCTTTGGGATCAGGAGAGGGGCCCAGTGGGGTAAGGGTACAGGGCTCAGCGAAGAGGGTTCTGCTGGCTGGCGCTGGTGTTCTAGGGGCACGGTGATACTGGTTCTGTGTCAGGAAGATACAGACTGGAACCAACTCTGGCTGCTAGAATGAACTGCTGCTGGCCTGAAGAGTGGTTGGGTTGCACTGCTGGCAACAGGAAGCAAAAAATAGGACTAGGAAGCAAACAGAAAGTGCCGCATTTTCCTCCTCCAGCTTTCTGGTCTCAAGTACCCCTTGACTTCCAGGTGGCTCAGTGGTGGAGAGCCCTCCTGCCAGTGCAGGGACAGATTTCAATCCCTGGGTTGGTAAGATCTGCTGGAGAAGGAAATGACTACCCATTCCAGTATTCTTGCCTAGAATATCCCATGGAAAGAGGAGCCTGGCGGGCTGTAGTCCACGGGGTTGCTGAAGAGTCTGACACAGCTTAGTGACTAAACAAAAACAAGCACTTTATTGGCAGAGCCTAACAAGAAGCAAACTGTAAAGGAGAAAATGTGACTCACCCCCAGGATCACAAAGTAAGAGCGTGGAAGGGTAGTTTTAAGGCTGAGAAACAAAAGCTCAATAACTTGCAGGAAGAAAAATGAATCTACATCTTTCACACAAGGCATATTTAAGTGTCATTAGAACTTTATAGTCAAGAAATGCTATAGGAATTAATAGGAGAAGACAGATCCTTGTTAGGATAAACAGACAAGGCAGTGTTGGAGAGTAGTGTTTTAATGTGAATGTGATTTTAGCAGGCAGAAGTGAAGTGAGGGATGATTGCAGTAATGGAAGGAGATATTATAGGGTATGAGAAAGCTATAAAATTGCATAATGGAGGACATGGGACAGACCTGGATCAAATTGGTTTCTACTGATGACTAACTTTAATGCTGAAAGTCATTTTTTGTCTCTGACTCTCATTTCTCTTTCATCCTTGATCCTTTAGGCATTGAAGACTATTATTGGTTGGATCAAAACCATGTTTTAGGACCATTAATTTAGAGTTTCTGGAGTTGGAGGTGACAGAGAATCAAATATGGAAATACTTTCTTGAGCAAGTAAGTTGTTACTTGCTCCAGATACAGTTTTCTTATTAACACAGAAGTTTTTAATCAGGTCCATGGATAAGGTTGAGAATATCCTTCAATGCGTGAATATAATTACATGTGATTTTTATGTTGTCAAGGAAGAGGTTTCAGGTGTAATTTTCATCAAAATGAGATTAAATAAAAGGATGTTTGGAATTTGGTAGACCATTAAATGTAAGTAAACTACTCAAGAGCATATGGGTGTACTGTCATTATTCACTTTATTGGGCACTTAATATGTTGAAGGCACTTAGGAAAAAGAATGTAGGGTAATAAAAGTATATCAGTATAGTAGGGAGCTGGTCCTGCTCTTTCATGGGGGGCATAGGTCCTAGGGAGGGCTGCCTGCCTAGGTAGTGATTTGTGCTAAGATATAGAAGGTGAAAAAGGAGTTAACGATGAAGACACTGAGGTGGTGAAATTGTGGCATTTTTAACAAAAGTGGATTGACAGTATTACCATAAATTTCCCTAGTGATTTGTTTTGAGGGTCCGCAGGCTGCTCTTGAACTTCCATAAGGAAGCGTGTTGAATATTTCTCAGATAGCCTTTGGAGGCTATCTATTAAATTCACAGATTCAAGTTAGAGGAGCCAATGTGGCCTAAGCTGGTGGTCTTCAATTTTGACCTGATGTCTAGATTATTTTTAATCTTGGGTTGAACTGTGGAGTTACAAAAGATATTATTTTCATTGTGGTAAGATGTCCATAGCATAAAAATTAGCATTTTAACTATTTTTAAAGTGTACTGATTGGTGGCATTAAGTACATTTCACATTTTTCATGTTACCAGTCTGAAACTCGGTACACATTAAATAACAGCTTCCTATGCTCTTCTCCCTCCAGGTACTGGGAACCGCTATTGCATTTTTCCCCTTTATTAATTTGACTGTTCTGGTACCATGTATCAGTAGAAACTGAAAACACTGTTTTATGTCTGGCTTAACTTCACTTAGCATGATATCTTTAAGGTTTATTCATGTTGTGGCACTACTAGCATTTCATTCCTTTTTTTTTTTTTTTTTAAATGGAGTTCATTTTTTAGAGCAATTTTAGATTCGTATTAAAATTGAACAGAAAGTACGGAGTCCTCATACACTACTCCTACCCCCATGGATGCACAGCCTCCCTCACGTCAGCGTCCCACACCAGAGTTGTGTATCTGTTGTAAAATACAAACCTCAGTGATACATCATTTACACTGGAGTCCTTGGTTTATGTGAGGGGTCACTCTTCTTGTTGTACAGTCTGAGTTTTGTGTAAAGACATAGTGTCATACGTGGTATTTTCACTGATCCAGAAGCAAGTTGCCCTCCAAATACACATTCTGCATCTATGGATTCAGAAAGCCACAATCCATACACATGATACACCATCTGCAGTTGGTTGAATATGTGGAGGCAGAACGGTATGGAGGGTTAACAGTATTCTTCACCACTATGCATTCACAGTTTAAAAGAACATGCCAGTTTCACTTAAAATTGTTCTTAATTAAGTAAAAAATTACTAATCTTATTAAGTCACAATCCTTGAAAACACGGAATTTTAATATTCTGTGTGGTGAAATGGAAAGTGTGCCTGAAGTATTTTGGCTGCATGCCAAAGAATGATGGTTGTCTCGAGGAAATGCACTTGTCATTCTGTTTGTATTTTCTGCAATGGACATGATTTTAATTTAAATGACTAACTATGCTTATTCAGACTTGGGTATTTGTAGATATTTTCTCAGAAATGAAAAAAATAAGCCTATCAGTTTCAGGAAAATAGTGTCTGTGCTAGAGATAAAATTTGAACTTTCAAGCAAAAATTAATATTTTTGGAGAACTTGTATCCACCATCTGAGTTTTATCTGTATATTCTATTTTTTTGCTCTTCATTTTTTTCATCTCTCTTCATTAGGCTTATTTAGAAGCTGCTAGAGGATTTACACACACACACACAAATACATACATATATATATATATATATATATATATATATATATATATATATATATAATATAAAATGAAGGAGAATATATGTATTCTCCTTTATTTCCGAGGACTGTTTTAACAGAGCACAGTGCTTGAGCTTGGCAGTTTTCTTGTTTGAGCGTACTGACCGTACTGACTGCAACGCTTCGCTCTGTTGGTTCCCACTGCTGTTAGGAAGTCAGCTATGAGTCTGAACTGTTGCTACTTTATAAAAGTTACTTCCCTCCCCACCCCCCCCCACCTCCCCCATAAGACTTTGCTCCTTGTCTTTTATTTTCTGCTGTTTGACAATGATGTATCCAGGTGTGGTTTTCTTTTTTATTGATTTTCCTTGGAATTCAGTGAGCTTCTTAAATCTGAGATCTTGAGTGAAGTGTCTAAACACATCTGAAAAATTCTCATCTTTAAAATATTAATGCCATTTTTCTCCTTCCCTTTAAAGACTAATTGATTGTATATAAGACCCACTTACTGAATTTTTTGTTTCTCTTTGTCTCATTCAAACATACATTTGTTGAATTTGTTTTATTTTTATTTTTCAGTTCTAGAGTTTCTGTCCAGTTATTCCAGCACTGTTTGCAGAAAAAGACTCTTGTTTCTCTTTTGGATTGCTTCGGCTCCTTTGTCTGAAATCATCAGTTGACTGTACTTGTAGGCCTGTCTTGGGGCTCTTCCACTGACCTATGTTTGTCTGTTCGTTCACCAGTTCTGTGCTGTCTTGATTACTGTAGTACAGTAAGCCTTGAAATCGAGTGGTGTGAGTCCTCCAACATTGTTCCGCTTTGGACTTGTGTTGGGTAGTCTAGTGTTTGCCTTTGTGTGTAAACTTCAGAAATCATTTTGTTGATAACTATAAAGTAACTGGCTGGGGTTTTGATTGGAATTGTGTTGAATCTATAGATCTAGTTGGGAAAAATTGTTGCGTTAACTACTGAGATGATGTATAACTGGGATTGTTTTATGTAAGAGCTCTTTTTACTTCCAGTTCACCGTTACTCTGGCAGGGAGCCCTTACAGGTTCAGCTTGAAGTAGGGATAATATACCAGAGTCCCCATGTTTGTCTGGCTCTGGAGTTTGACTTTTCCCTGTGAGGCCTCTGAAAGGTTAGTTCCGTTTTCCAGCCTTTTCGTTGGAATTGGGTATTTGGTTCCACAGCCCTTGGAACCTGAGTACTGTGATCTTGCTTTATTTTGGGGACCCAGCAATTGTTCATCACCTTGTTACCTCTTGAATGCTTTTGAGTTGTTAAAAACTATTTCATCCAGCTTTTAAAGTTATTTTCAGGACGGGAATCAGTTCTAATTTCCTCCTCTATCATTGCTGAAAATGAGTTTCCCCAGTTTCCTGTCTCCCTCATAGAATTGGTGGTCAGTGTATTTAGACTTTAAAATTTTGTGTAAATTCTTGGAGGAGCGGGATGAATTCTCCCAACTTTTGAATGTCTGTTGACACCTTCCAGACAGTAATAGGTAAGTAGATCTTCAAAAGCTCTACCTGTGGTGAAGAAATGATGCAGTTGAGTTTTTGTGTGGTCTGGTTAGTATAAAATGTGCCTTGGTTTTGGGCACTGAACAGTTGGGCAAAGAACCTACCAGTAGTTTTGGGTTTGTAGTATAGATTGCTACTCATCTGTCCCAGTTTTCATTCATTCTCTCTCCGTGATAGAATTCCCAGTTTTTTGCTGGGCTGTGCTGTGCTTACTCACTCACTCAGCCAGGTCCCGACTCTCTGCGACACCATGACTGTAGGCCACCAGCCTCCTCTGTCTATAGGGATTCTCCAGGCAAGAATACTGGAGTGAGTTGCCATGCCCTTCTCCAGGGGATCTTCCCAACCCAGGGATGGAACCCAGGGCTCTCACAATGCGGCCATATTCTTTACCAACTGAGGCACCAGGGAAACCCAAGAATACTGAAGTGGGTGGCCTACCCCTTCTCCAGAGGATCTTTCCAACCCAGGAATCGAACTGGGGTCTCCAGCATTGCAGGCGGATTCTTTACCAGCTCAGCTAAAAGCTCACATACATGTATGCATTTAAGCAGACTTCAAATCCAGCTAATTTTTATTCCTGCTATACATCCCCCTTTCTCCTAGTCTGTACCAGCATTGTTTCTTGAGCTTGTCACGTCTTGCCTGTATTGCTCAAGTAGACATACAACTACTTCTTTGTTTAGAGTCTTGTAACTGATATTTTCTTTTTCATCAGCAGAAATGAAAGAATTTTTCAACTATGTTACTCCTGTGCTTGCAGAATTGATTTTAGTGTCCTTAGTTTTCAACTCTTTGTGATCTGGTCCCATTTGTCATTCCTAACCCTACATTTGATACCCTAATAACACCAAATATTAAAAATTTCCCTCCCCTTGTATTTGTGGTTCCTTACGACTGTGTCCTTTCTCATGCCTAATCCAGGGTTAACTTTCTTTTAAAATAAATTAGTTTCAGGTATTTTTTTAGTTTAATCAACTTTACATGTTTCTGAACATGAGAATAAATAGGCTCTGCTGTTGAATACAGTGTAGCCTGAAATCTACACTGTGTTTATATAGTGTTTATATATCTAGTGGTTTTTATCCTAAGTTGCAAATTTTGTTTTTCTTAAGATAATCTGTTAGAAAAAGTGATTGTAATATGTGAGTCATAAAATTAAATTGTTTCAGAATTGGGCTTATCTAGACCAGTCTCCTGTTTCACATATAAGGAAATTGTGGCCAGGAGAAATTAGTGATTCTGTCAAGTCAAAATTAGTTAGAAGCAGAATCAAGGTCTGTCGTGAGTTTCATCCTAATATAAATATCTGCTTAACGAAAATCTTCAAGTGTGTTGAAGTTTTCAAGTGTTCTTATCCCTGTAGTACATCTAGGATTACCACACCATGTTTCAAGGGCCTGTAGTTCTTGTGTGAATAGCAACTTGGGTAATGAACTGAGCAGTATGCATTCTTAATTTATGCCTTAACAACTCTGATTCTGTAATGAATGGTTTGCTTACAGTCGCTTTAATATACTTACCTTCTTGACAGTTCATTCTGGGAGGAATAGTTAAGTGTTTAAGTGAAACAGGCATGGTAGATACAACACTTAACAGTTATGTGTGTCTTTGTTTTTAGCATCAAGCATTGCACGATTCTCTCGAATAATGTAGATCACCTTTTACTGAATTTAACACTGTCTGATATCATGGTCTCCCTGGCAAATGCCTCAACTTTGCAGAAGGATTCCAGTTGGATAGAAAGGATAAGGAAATTTGTAACAGAAGCCCTTGAAGATAGGTCTAGGCTAAACAGTAAGCAGCTGAACAGATTGCTTGGTGTCTCCTGGAGGTTAATGCAGATGCAGTCAGACAGAGGTGGGTGTCAATGCTCTGTCCTTACTTAAGAGAGGGGCTCTTACACATACTGTTAATGTTGAGCATCTAATTTTGAGTTCATACCTGTCAAACATTTCATAGTCATTTACGTTCGAGCCATAAAAGGTAGCCAGCATAATCATGAAGGAATGTCTGCTTGAACCCTGATGGCTGAGAACAACCCCTTTTTGGTGGGTAGGTCCACTCTGAAGCTGATGGGTAGGTTTTCTACTAGATTACATAGTTGGAGTGAAAGAAGGTAAGTTTTATTAATAGGAAATGACATTGAGCCTAAGGATAAAGAAATACTTTTCTGATCTAGTTTGACTAGAAATTGGTGGATCCTTATCTCTTTACCTTTCTTGTAACTTGAAGTTATGTTGCATTAGGTCAGTTTTTAGTGTGACTTACTAATTCTTTTCATTCAAGCAGAACTTTGCTGTTTGGTTCCTGGCTTATCCACCTTTCTAGTATTGTGGTATTTGTTGTCCTTTCCTAGGTTTGTTGTCTCTTAGGAAAATTTGTACTGTAATCTCCGATTGGTTTGACTTTTTTATTAGGCCATTGATGTAGGATTTTGATGGTAGTCATCAGTTTGTGGCTAAAATCTGCTTCCTCATAGGAACAAGGTGCTTCTGTGCTTTTTAGAAGAATTATGGTGCTGGTGAAGAAACATTTTGACTCACATGCAGCTGTTTTCTCTTGTTTCTTAGAGGCTACAGAGTCTCTCATAAAGGCAGTTTATACATTGTATCAGCAGAGAGGCCTTCTCCTTCCAGTTCCGACTTTGTTACTGAAGTTTTTCAGTAAAAGCTATCAAAAAGAAGAACTGAGATCTTACAGAATCCGGTACAGTTCCTTTGTTATTTTGCTTTTCTTTTTCTTACCAGGTTACTTTGTAATCTGTATGAATAAGATGATAGGGTGATTAAATCTTTGGAGAAAATCTTCTTTTTATCCTTTTTGGTTTTATTATTATTTTTTTTTTAAATAAAAAGGCATACATAATAGTTTCAGTAACCTTTATACACATAACTGAGAAGGTAATAGTCTCTTTGAGCATATATTTCCACTTGTCTGCTTAACAGCTAAAGGACAATTATTGGAACCACCTGTAGCAGCCTCAGAATTTTGTTTTGCTTCCCATAAAAATTATGGAGGTTTAACCTCCGGCCCTTAGTGACATATTGGGACACATGGTATAAGAATGAGGGCAGTAGAAGAGGAGGGGTGTACAATAGGTGAAAGAGATTAAAAGGTGCAAACTGAGTTATAAAGTAAATAAGTCATGGGGATATAATATACAGCATAAAGAATATGACCAGTAACTTTTATTAGGACAGGTGGTTACTAGACGTATGGTGACCATTTGCAATGTGTACAGATGTCAGACTATTATGTGATACATACCTGAAACTAACATAATACTGGGTGTCAAAAATGTTTCAATAAATTTTTAAATGGCGGTATCTTAAAGAGCAAAAGTGTCCAGCTTGGTTTGGTGCTGTCTGGTGATGCAGACAACACGAAGAGTAGAACTCAGGAATCAGTCTTAGATGTGGTGAGTTTGAGGTTTACTTGGGATAGTCTGCAAGAGATGTTTGGGTGAAAGATAACGGGATTTGTGGTACCTCAGCATACATAGGTAGTTGTTAGAACATATTCAAGTCTTTACTGTGAGTCAGGTGCTTTTCTTAATTTTTCAGTAATTCTCATACTTTTATGTAGGTACTGTTGGTTTCTGCCTTATAGAAGGAAGCTTAGGTTAAATAAGTTGGTGAGTGTCATGCTGTTAAAGGGCAGCCAGACTGAGACTTAAGTTCAAGTCTGGTAGACTCCAAAGGTTGTGTGTAAATCACTGAACTCTTGGGGGACAGCAAAAGTGATTGCCGTGTCCAAGATGAGACATTAGAGAGTGAGCAAGTATGTGCAAGAATGGAAATAACCCAAGTTTGAAGCCACTTAATGTGGGGGCACCCTATACTGAATGCATAAATGACTTAATATAGTAAAACGGTCATTACAAATTAGTGTAAATAGTTCACAAGCTAAGTAGAGCCTGTGTCCTTTAAGATAAAATTACAATGTACATAGTGCCCCAAACTACATAAACTTTTAAAATACAGTGGGTAAAACCTTAGAGAATACTATAGATGAATATAGTATGCCAGTCATCTTATAGGCTCTCCAATGTTTAAATAAATGTGGTGTATTTCCCTTTTCTTTGATGGCCTTAGATACCGTAGTAAAGTGTTATCACGTTGGTTGGCTGGTTTACCACTGCAGCTTGCACATCTCGGCTCCCGAAATCCTGAGCTTTCAACACAGTTTGTTGACATTATCCATACTGCTGCAGCCCGAGCAAATAAAGAGCTACTCAAAAGTTTACAAGTTACTGCTCTCCGAATCTATGGTAAGAGTGTTGTTTACCTGTGTATGTAATAATCGGTCTACCCCGACTTAAGAACAATGTTTCAAAGGGGAGATCTTTAGGTTTTACTTTTCCTTCAAATTATACATTAATTGTACCATGGTAAAATGAATAAAATATCAAACAGTAAATTCATTTTCAATAGTATTACTTAATACAATAGTTTAAGAAAACTAAAGGTTGTAGATGTCTCTTCAGATCTTAAATTATCTTTTAAGCCACGAAATTCACAAATTCAAAACTGATCAAGTATTTTTATAGAATTCTTTTGAAACTTTGATGGCAAATTTTACTTATTTAATCGTTATTGAGATCTTGTACGGCTTTCATATATTAACGTTTCACTCACCCCTGAAACCTTTTCATTCTTTTAGCAAAAATATCAATAAAAATATACATATATGCATATGTATAATTAGTATTTATTATTAGGACACAGTTTATATACCATAAAATTGGCCATTTTACACTGTGCAATTCATTAATTTTTATCATATTCCCAAGATTGTGCGATAGTCACTATTATCTTATTCCAGAATATTTTTATCACCTCAAAAAGAAACTCTACCATTAGTAGTCCATCCCTATTTCCTCATTTCTTCCTACCTCAGCTCCTGACAACCACTGCTCACCATTTCTGTCTCTCTGTATTTGCCTGTTTTCATCATTTCTCACAGATGACATTGTGTGATGTGGATCTTCTCAGTATGGCTTCCGTCACTTGACATACTGTTCTTAGGATTTACGAGCATATACGAGTACTGTATTTCTTTTTAATGCTGAGTAACATTCCACTGTTGAATATACACCACTTTATATTTACCCATTTATTAAATGACAAACGTTGGTTTGTGTCTACCTTTTGTGTGTGGTATTTAAAAATCTGTATTTTTCAGTATTGCTTATATATAGGAGTGTGTGTGTATACTCAGATAAGTCTTTGGTTTTAAATTCAGTTCAGTTTAGTTGCTCAGTCGTGTCCAACTCTTTGCAACCCCATGAACTGCAGCATGCCAGACCTCCCTGTCCATCACCAACTCCTGGAGCCCAACTAAACCCATGTCCATGAAGTCGGTGATGCCATCCAAGCATCTCATCCTCTGTTGTCCCCTTCGGCTCCTGCCTTCAATCTTTCCCAGCATCGGGATCTTTTCCAACGAGTCAACTCTTTGCATCAGGTGGCCAAAGTATTGGAGTTTCAGCTTCAGCATCAGTCCTTCCAATGAACACCCAGGACTGATCTCCTTTAGGGTGGACAGGTTGGATCTCCTTGCAGTCCAAGGGACTCTTAAGAGTCTTCTCCAACACCACAGTTCAAAAGCATCAATTGTTCTGCATTCAGCTTTCTTCACAGTCTAACTCTCACATCCATACATGACGACTGGAAAAACCATAGCCTTGACTAGACAGACCTTTGTTGACAAAGTAATGTCTCTGCTTTTTAATATGCTATCTGAGTTGGTCCTAACTTTCCTTCCAAGGAGTAAGCATCTTTTAATTTCATGGCTGCAGTCACCATCTGCAGTGACTTTGGAGCCCAGAAAAATAAAGTCAGCCACTGTTTCCACTGTTTCCCCATCTATTAGCCATGAAGTGATGGGGCCGGATTAGGTTGATATTATAATTGTCCCTGTTTGGCAAAAGTGCTTGTTTTTATTTTTTTTTTTTTTACTGTTTTGCTTTGTTTCTAATACCTTTAACTCCATCAGTTATTATTTCAAATAACACATTTGAATATTATGAAATCGAGTGTTAAATGTTATCTTTAAATAATGATTGTATTTAGTCTTACTCTAGGCAGTACCTTAAGCCATACATATATATTTTTTTTTCATGTAGTTGATATGTTAGAATTCAACATAGCACAGTGAAAATGGCCAGTCTGCTTTATTAATTCTTGTTTGTATATCTTTTAAAATTTAACTTGTCTTCCTGCCTCACTAGATCCACAAGAAGGCACAGTGGTGGTTCTGTCAGCAGAGTCTCAGCAGCTTTTGGTCCAGCTTGTGTATTTTCTACCCAGTCTGCCTGCTGACTTGCTTTCTCGGTTAAGCTGCTGCTGTATTATGGGAAGACTCAGTGCAAATTTGGCTGCCATGCTTATCGGGATACTGCACATGAGGTAGCATGCTAAAGTGAGCTGTATTTCAAGTGTATAATCTTCTCCCTCACCCTTCCCCTGTCACTGGCAGTTTATGAACTGACTTTTTAAAATGCCGCCCCTCCCTTCATTTGCTCTTAAAACAGCAGTTAAAACTGTTGATGATACTGGGTAAGAGGAAGGTCACTGGGGCAAGACTGTTCCAGGTGGTTTGCTTAGCGGTTTGCATTGTCATGGTTGCAGTCACTAAGTCCATGGGCTGTAGTCCACCAGGCGCCTCTGCCCATGGGATTTTCCAGGCAAGGATACTGGAGTGGGTTGCTGATTCTTTTTCCAGGGGATCCTCCTGACCCAGGGATTGAACTCTTGTTCTGCTACACCACAGGTGGATTCTTTACCGCTGAACCATCAGGTAGAAACATACAGTGATTTGTGTAGGTGCATTGAAACAAGGGTTAAGATTATCAGAAGTGTGTAGCCATAGTAAGGATTCAGTGACGGATGAGAGTGCTGTGTTTTAAAACTTCTGGTGTTATGAAATTGTAATACAGGTCTTTCTTTTTGGAAGGGAGCTCAGTTCAATGTAGGTGGTGAAATAAAAGCTTGCGGACTCAGACAGGGAATCATTAAAATATCTGTGGGTGGGTGGGTGGGTGTGTGTGTGTGTGGCAAAATATACATAACCTAAAACTTCCCATTTTAACCAGTTTTAGGTATACAGTGAGAATTGTTTGGGGCATTAAGTACATTCACACTGTTGTGCGACTGCTACCACTATTCATCTCCAGCACTGTCATCGTTGCAGACTGAAACTCTGTACTGATTATTTCCCCTTCTCCCAGCCCTTGTTTACCACTATTTTGTCTTCATGATTTTGATATATTCATCTGTTAATGGATACTCGGTTGTTCTGCCTTTTGGCTGTTACAAATAATGTAGCTATAAACATTGGTGTGCAGACAGCTGTTTGAATCCTTTTAATTCTTTTGGCTGTATACCCAGAAGTAGAATTGCTGAATCATATGTTAATTTTCTGTTTAATTTTTCAAGGAGCTACTTTCCAGAATGTGACTGTGGTGTTTTACTCTCAAAGGTCTTAAAACTAATAATGTTTCATGTTGCTAGTGTTCAAAGTATCCTTTAAAATGTAATGCTTGTATCAGGCATAGTACTTTCATATTCAGCCATTTGTTACTGATTGTGGCTCAAGGCCAGGGTCTGATACAGTTTTAGGCAGGAGTTGAATCTGGGCTGTAGCTGAAAAATTTAAAAACTAGCTTCTTTGTGGCTTCTTGTGCAGACCCTCTGCCCCAATTAAACAGGAGTGGCTCGCTTTATTAGTAGACTTTCTTTAGCTTTGTTTGCCAGTCTCTTCGTACCAGGATAAGACGTATGTTTGAATGTTGTCGCCCAAATTGTGCTTCATAACTGATAATTACTTTTTCCTTTTAGCAAAAGAGAGCTGTTTGCAATATGTTGTCTATATATGAAACCCCTCTTTGTCTAGTTCAGTACTAAATGCCAGGTCTTTAAGAAATACAATTTAACTTAAGTGGTTTTATGACTGTTAACTTCCAGTAGAGGGCACTCATTTCCCATGATAGAACTTGTGGAGGATCTGTTTTGGCATTCATTTAAAAGTGACTTTTGAACACCTCTTAAAATTAATTCTCTTTAGAACTTGTATTTAGTATCTTTTTTGGCATTAATTACGATTGACTTGTGCTCAATAACTTTGGTCAAGGATTTTTTCACAAGTCTTTTTTTACATTTTTTTGTGGGTTTGTGGTGAGTACTGAGAAAATATTAATTTACAAGTAATGGTAATAGAAGTTTATAATCATCAAAAGCAAGTTGTCATGTAGTTAAATGTGTACCAAGTTAAACTTTGCCTTTTAGCATTTGCACAGAGTCTTAGTAGACTTCTCTTTCTGTAGATGTATTGTCCCTATTCAAACTAATCTCTTTAAAAATTAAAACAAGATGGGGCCTTTTCAACTTTCCCAGGCCAGTGGTATTATCATTGCATCACTTTTCCTAGATTAAGAATTGAAGAATAATGTTCGGTTATTCTTAAGGAATGATGTTCTTCTAAGGAATACCATTCCTTAGACATCACCTGGGTTATTTAACGTCTTTGGTTTTCCCCTCCGTCCTTGATGGTGACGGTAAACCAGCTAGCTTTCTCACTGTCTCCCACCTGCACCGTTCACCTGAGGCATCCCACTCCTCAGCTCCGTCTGTGCCAAGGACTGTTGGCAGGCTCCTTTTCCTGAAATATTCCTTCAATAATTTCTGATTCTCATCTGCTATATTAATTGGGCTCTGCGGTCTAGTTCACTCTGGGTGTTAGCGTTCTGACACTGTTGTCTCCAGCAGGGGAAGTTCATCGGAGAGCAGGTCACCACCAGACCATCTCCGTTTGTTCAGTGTGTGAAAAACCCATCAACTTAGAGTTGTTGGTGTTTAGTTTGTCTTAAAAACTGTACTTAGAATTGCTGTTCCTGCCTTTTTCACTATTCACTTAGAGGTTTTTTGAGTTTTTCCTCTCCATCTACCTGTGGTGTTCTGCTGACCGTTACTCTTCTTGCCCTCTCTGCCCCTAGTTCATTTACAGCTGGTTTGGGGAACATGAGACATGCATGTGGAAACGTAGTCTATGCTGTTAGATAAAAATACCAGAGAAGGGAGAAATTACTGAGAAATTCAGCCTGGTTTTGAAGCAGGGTGAATATGTGAGCTGGCCTGCCAGGAGCAGGTCTGGTTTGCTTCTGTTGTCCAAGCATAATTGATATAGCATCCCTTCTAGTCTCAGAACTGTTCTGGTGTGGCCAGTATGTGTGGTCATTGTAGTTTTAAGGACAGAGTGATACATTGCTTGTCTTTTGTCCAAACTAGATTTTTAAATGGATTTGCTACTCTTTTTAGCCACTGGACAGCACAGTGTTCACTGGGTATAAGAGGATATTAGCTTCTTTTCTAATCACCCATTTTGTACTCATTTCCATTGAGCATCTCTGACTTTTTATAACCTCTTAGCTTATGATATTCTCTCCCATAGCCCTTTAAGCAAAGAGAAGTCCTTTAAGTAGAAGTGATTCAGAAAAATGTTGCCATTATTTTTAACTCCCCAACTTTTAAGAATGTTAATAAATACAGTTGTTTCAGTGGTTAAAAAAAAAAGTGCTTCTCATTGAATTAGAAACTCCTTATTTTGTCTTGACATTTATTCAGATTTCTATTATAAAAGTTTGTCCCCAAAAAAAAATTTGTCACAAAAAGCTATCCAAAAAGATAGCTTTTTGGATCTGATTATTCTCAGCTTTTTGTTTTTTTGCTGTATTCATGGCTGACATTTGCTGCATTCCTTCTTAGTCTTACCTTGAGGAGAGTTTTTAAAGGTATCACTGGAAACTGATCTCATAGCAGGAACCAGATAATCTTCATTTAATGAGAAGCTGCTTTATGTTTAGCTATTCCCTTAAGTCCACTACCAATACTTTAGCTGCAGTATTGTGACGTAGACTAGTTATAAAGCCTCGCAAAGTATAGGAGTGCATAGTTATTGCAGAGTGGCTTTAAATTGAAGTATTCTTTACCTAGTTAAGATGCTTTGGTTTAGGTAGGAAGCAGGAGCTTGTTTAAACTTAGCTCATTCATATAAACAAGGTAAGACTTTTTTTTTTTTTTTTTTAATGAAGATGAGGTAGTAAATACATAGCAGCTGAACCTACTACTGAAAAGCAGAACTTCACCTTGGCTCCTTGAAACTGAGTTTTGAGTGGTGTGGAAAAATTTTCCAGTTGTACCATATAAGTGGGCTGGTTATGCTTTTCAAGGAAAATTTACAAAAACATATGTTAGAAATTGTATTTTCCATATTACGATACTTGAACCCCCTTACATGTAAAGATGATACATGCTACGGATTTTTGACTGAGCTCTTAAATTATACTTGTATTCCATAAAGAATAGTCATATATTCTGTGCTTTATTCCTGAGTCTTCAATTTGGTCACTTCTAGTACTAGGTCTCCATTGTTTATTGTAGATCATCATTTTCTGGATGGAAGTCTTCAGTGAAAGAATGGAATGGAAGTGATCAGTTAAACATCAGTAATGAGGACTATTTCAGCTTCTTATTTTCAACACTTACAGGTAACTGCCCTGATCCACCAAGTTAAGGAAAGGAAAAGAACCTAGTATGAAAATTCTCCTGAGATTTACTGTCTTACCTGTTTGGGTCTAAGTTTTGGACCTCACTGCATAGCTTAATAAGATGGGGAACAGAATATCCATTTTAAGCATGTTTAACATGTTCGGTGTGTTAGGGAAAACATCACATTTTAATTAGCCATATTTTGCTTTCCATTGATGTCAGAGAAAAATTAGTAAAATGAGTCTTGATGTGTTAGATTAGTAAGTATTATTACTGTTGTTTTAAATGATCATACTGTCTTTGGTAGTTTTGTTTTGTAACTGGATGATAAAGATGACAGTGTTTGAAATTTTCTGAAGACTTAAAATTAAGAGACTTATTGAAATATGTTGTCAGAATCCAAAAAGAGCTTGAAAAGTTCTGATAAGGAGCTGAATGTAGCAAGATAAATATTATATAAAAGAAACAAGTAACAAGTAGACTTGTACATGTTTGTTTGATAGTTTTGGATGTATGCGTTTGAGATGGATGTGAGGGCTTTATGTTTTAATTAGTAGTACCTGTCAAAGGGTTTAGTGGTTTTAGGAAACTCATTAGGAATCAGCCAGGAGTGTGATATGGCTTCCCAACTAGATGATGGCTCTTTAGGGCATGTTCATGGAAGTACAGTGATCTGAAAACATCAAAGCAGGTAGCTAGGGTCAGACCACATTGTGCTCGTATTCTGATCATTCTAAGAGCTGTCTTTCAGGAGGGACTTGGGCAAGTTGTTTGTATAGGTCAGACTAGGTGTAATAGAGGTGGTAAGAGAATCAGAAATCTTATTATATGGAATAGGTAGAAGGAAGTACACAGTAATTGTTGAAGAAATAGACTTAGGGGGGATGGAATAGTTTTAAGACACTTGAAAGGCTATTATGTAAGAATACAGAGTTTGGTATATGTATGAAGGAGCATATTGTTTTTCTTGTTCATTTGCTTTTTTAAACCTGACATTAATTAGAATGATTATGTCTTTCACACTTATTTAAGTATAAAGGTGGCAAAGCCCTCAGTTTAAGGGATATAATATTGTTTCTTGATGTATTACACATTTGATTCAGGTCAAATCTTTGTGTACATAATTATATGAATTTTACTACATCGCTGGCATTTCATTTTTTAAAATAATACATAAAGTACAGAAATTCAGAGAAAATAGCTTGTTAGCTTGAAGAATTTAACTTGAAGATACATGTCTATTTTTTAAAAATTACTTAAGAATGTTACTTGCTTTGTGATTTATTTTAAATTGGATTTCTTTATACTCAAATTAGGGTTTTCAAAAGAGGAACTGACTTGGCTTCAGAGCCTTTGAGGAGTGCCCCATGTCATCCAGACGCAGCTTTCTCCCGTGCTACTTTACCTCACTGACTTGGATCAGTTTTCACACCATTGGGACATAACAGAGGTAATGGTCCATTTGGAAAGGCATGGAAGAGTGTTAGAATTCAGTTCATCCACCGCCAATAGTTACTGTGTGCTAGCGTTGCCTTGTGTAAGATGTTTCTAGAGGTTGAGAGCAGTATAAAGCACAGACCCTGTTCTGAAAGTGCGTGTGACCCTTGGATAGGCGATGTGGATTCCTGAAAGAAGAGTTTTCATAAAGTTATGCCACTAGAATAGAATAAATTAGCAGTTTGAATGATAGAGACACATTTATTTTCTTTTTGCCTAGTATAGGGTAAAAGGAAAAAGAGGAAAGACTTCATGGAAAAGGAAGAATTTTACGTAGATACTGAAGGATTAATAAGAGTTAAGTAGGATTTTGTATCCTTGAAGGTGGGTTTTTCTAAACAGAAATAATTATTTGGAAGCTCCTTTGGTTTTAAAGAATTAGTATGTAGTTTATCAAAGTTACATTTTAAACCCCAAATTTCCCTTAAATTTTAAAGTTCAACTTAACAAATCTTTTTAGATACATATAGTAAGTTTAGGGAATCATTTTAAAAGGAGACTTAAACTATATTGCATCCCTTTTACATACATATTTAAAACTTTAAAAAACTGTTTAAATAACTTAATATATTCACTATTTGGTAAGTAGTTCAGTTTTCAGACAAACCTTCACAAATGTTATGGTAAATCTTAAAACATTTAATAAACTTACAAGCATGGTACATATTAATATCTTAAGTTTCAGTACTATTTATAGTGAAATTCAAATTAAAATTACAAGTCTAGGTTAGCTGTTAATTCTGTTTTAAATTGAAATTATAGGGCTGATATTTTACGCTAATAGTCAGAATTGTTTTACGTTACAAATATATAAATATGTAAAGCATCATAAATACTGGTACTAAGGATTTGAGTCTGTAAGATATTTATATATTAGTTAATTTCTTTTATTTATTTCTTCAGTTTCTTTTCTTGCATTGAAAGGTACTTGCCCAGTAGAATTGTAGTTGTGTCATTCCAAATAATGTTGGTTGGAACCTTTCTTGCACATTCCGAGGTTGTGTTCTGTGCTAGCATTTTTTTTTTTTTTTTTTTAATGATTCATAAGGTTTTGGTTGGGGCACTGAAGTCCTTGGGAACTTCTTTCCTTGTAACTCGTAATTGCTCGGCCATAGCCTTTCCAAACAAAAGATAACCTTTGTAAGTGTTCTCAACAGGGTCGTCTCTAGAACCTGAATCTGTTTTATTGCTGTACCAATTGATTTTATTCAGCTGATCTATTGACGACTTCTTTCATTCTTTTCCAGAATACTCTTTACATTCTTCCTGTATCTTAGGGCTACACCTTTTGTAGACATTTAACACATTTCTCTCATGGTTTTGTTTGACTGTGATCACAATACTTGGGTCATGCCAGGGACACTTTCTTCTCTGTATGACCTAGTGCCTAACTATGTTCATATATTGGCTTTCAAAAAATAGTGGATTAGAAACAATGAAAACTAAGGAGTTGGGTAACCAACCTGCATATTTAATATCTGGCATTTTATCTTAATCCATAGTACATGCAGAGAGTGAAGCCTTGCACACTGCTGGATTTGAAGGGTTGGGTTTAGTGTCAGTAAGTGTTCTGTAAGCTTGTTTCTGATGTTTTTAAACTACCTCATGCATGGATTGGGGAAAGCGTGGTATGGGGATTGATCAGTGGGCCCCAGATTCCAGACAGAGACTTGTTAAGTGTCTAGTTTGATAACTTGAACAACTCCAATAATCTCTCTCTGACAATTTTAATTTTTCTGAATCACGTCATCTGTGTAAAGACACAGATGTCGTGAAAATGTGATTGGTTATATTTCTGAGTGTACATTGGCAAGAACATGTATTAAACTTCAAGGATGCTGTCTTTGAAATGTTAAGACATAAATTAGGAAAAATCTGAAAGTTTCTTTCTTAGCTTTTGAAGTTAAATGAAGATTCCAGTTCTATTTTCGATAAAATTTGCCTTTAAGTTGGCCTTATCACATGAAATTATTTGAAATATATGTAGTTTTTGACAGCCTTAGTGTAAAAATTGATTTTTTATTATTATTTCATTTGAAAAAGTTACTAGTCAATGGCGTGAGTTTGCTTAGTTTGTTCTATCTGCTTAGTCTGAAGTGTTGTTTTTTTTTTTTTTTTAAATCGGACCTTTTTTTTTCTGAGCAGATTTTCTTCACAAAGTATAATTTATTTACTTACCTACTTAACACATTTAAGAATTTACTTATGTATATACGGCAGTATGAGGTCTTCACCATGTACAGGCTTTCTCCAGTTGCAGCAAGTGGGGATTACTATCTGGGGCTGCTCTTCAGCTGTGGGATGCGGGCCCCTCTCTGCGGCGGCTCCTCTTGTTGCAGAGCATGGGCTCGAGGGCTTCGTTAGTTCTGGCACATAGGCTTAGCTGCCCTGTGGAACCTCCCCAGACCAGGGATTGAACCTGTATCCCCTACTGGGTGGCATATTCTGGACCACTGGACCACTAGGAAAGTCCCACAGGACAGTGTAGAAGAACAGAAGGATAACAGTAAAAGTGTCCGTCCAGTCTCTGTCTGCCAGCCATCCATGTCCCTTCCTTAGTTTCTAAATGTATTCTTTTGGATAACTTCTGTGTCTTCACAAATGATTATATATATATTCTTTTGGCTTCTCCTTTTATAGACACAACATACTCTGATTTGGACCTTGCAGTTTTCATTTAGTATCTTCATGATCATTTCTTCCAAACACTGAAGGAAGAATTGTATGATCTTGCCATTAATGATGGAAATAGTAGTTAAAAGGGAAAAGGAATCTTTGGACAGAGATATCATTCCCAAATGGAAGTGTCTTTTCCAGAGCCAGTGCAAGGTTTTAAGGTTAATTTTAATTGTCATTTATAAAATTTTGAATGGTTTGAAAAGACTACTTTTTAACTAAATTCTGAAGAATAATAATAAAACATTACTCTAGTTTAAGAAATAGAACATTTTTCTTCGTTTTTGAAACCTCTGATTTTATTAACAGTTTTATGTGTGTGACATTTCTGTATAAAATTAGGTAGAAAATACTTCAGTGTAGAAATTAAGTGTACAAAATCTTGTTAAAATTTTTTATATTTTTAAAAAACTCTCAATTTCCACACTGTAGCAAACTGCCATGCCTGTTCTGGAGTTGTGCACTTATGAAGTCAGGATTCTGATGTACGCAAATTTCAGTTAACACTAGTTGCAAAAGTGAAGACTCCCTGTATATATGTATGTTTGTGTGTCTCTGTTTGTATTTTTGTTTACTTTTGTTTTGAAACAATCTCAGACTTGGAGAAAAATTACAATTGCAGTACAAAGAACTTCTCTTTTCTTAAACTGTTTGACAAAATGCCCATTGTCGATACTTTAGCATACAAGTAGACCGTGTTTTATTGTACCTGCAAATTCAGTTTTTGGAAACTGAAGTTCTGCGGCAGCCCTGCACTGAGGGTGTCCGTCATCTTTCCAGTAGCATTTGCACACTCTGGGTCTCTGTGTCAGTTTGGTGATTCTCGCAGTATTTCACACTTTTTCATTGTTATTTCTTAGAGTGAGCTGTGATCGGTGACTTTTGATAATACTGTTGTCATTGTTTCGGAGTTTGTAATTAATTGTAACCATGAACCGTGCCCACAGGAGATAGTGCAGTGATCTTAGTAAAATATGTGTGTTCTGACTGCCCCACCAGCCAGCCATTCCCTATCTCTCTCCTTCTCCTCAGGTCTCCCTATTCCCTGAGACTCAGCAGTATGGAAATTAGGGCAGTTAATAACCCTGCAGTGGCCTCTGAGTGTATGTGTGTTTGTCACTCAGTTCTATCCAACTCTTTGTGACCCCTGGATTGTAGCTCGCCAGGCTTCTCTGTCCATGGAGTTCTGCAGGTAAGAATACTGGAGTGGGTTGCCATTTCCCTCTCTGGGGGATCCTCCTGACCAAGGGATCAAACCCCAGCCTACTGCATTGGGTCAGATTCTTTACCATCTGAGGCACCAGGTGTTCAAGTGAAAGGAAGAGTTGCGTATCTCTTACTTGAAACCAAAAGCTAGAAATGATTATGAGCTTAGTGAGGAAAGTGTGTTGACAGCCAAGATAGGCTGACAACTAGAACTCTGTGCTGGTTAGTCAAGTTGTGAGTGCAAAAGAAAAGTTCTTGAAAGTAAAAGGGCTATTTCGTGAACACAGGAATAATAAGAAAGTGAAACAACCTTATTGATGATGCGGAAAAAGTTTGAATGACCCTTAAGCCAAAGCCAAATCTTGAGCAAACCCTGATGATGATTTGGTCATTAAGTCGCATCTGACTCTCTGCCACCCCATGGACAGTGGCCTGCCAGGCTCCTATGTCTGTGGGATTCTCCGGACAAGAGTACTGGGAGTGGTTGGCATTTCCTTCTCCAGTGGATCTGCATGACACAGGGATTGAAACCGGGTCTCCCGCATTGAGGGCAGATTTACCGACTGAGCTACAAGGGAAGCCTTAAAACTCTCGTAAGTCTCTTCAGTTCTCTGAAGGCTGAGAGAGGTGAGGAAGCTGCAGAAGAGTTTGAAGGTAGCAGAGACTGATTCATGAGGCTTGAGGGAAGAAGCCATACCCCCAACCTTTGCTATTAATGCAAATCCAGCACGGGCTGGTTAGGTTGAGTTGAGAAGCAGTGTGGTTTGCAAGTGAACATGCCTCGTTTAGGGAGAGATCAATAGCCATACAGGGAGATATGATTAGAAAGAAGAAGAACATCATATGATGCATTTTACTTATCTGAGGCAGGATTGATGGGGTTCTGCCTGAACAAGAGCCTGAGATCTTCAACAGGTTCACAGGAATAGCTGTCCTCTGGCTTTGGAGTCTCAGTTTCTGTCTCCCCCTCCTGTAGGCCATAGGGTTTTATTCTAGAATTGTGGACCCAGGCAGATAGACCCTTCACTTTTACAGCAGTTGAAGTCACTAGAACAACCTGATATGGCCCTGTCCATTTCTCGGACAGCTGGTTTGGACTCCCTTTTTCTTGCCAGGTCTTTACTGATACTTGATCCCCTGGCTTTACCTGGGGATTTTTCAAGTCCTCCTGTGGTTTAGGGAGGACCTGTTCTCCATACCGTTGTAGTTCTTGTTGAAACCTTCCCAGGTCAATTATATGTTTTAAGAGTGTATTGGCATCCTCGTCAAAAAACAAATCAGAAGTTAAGAATGGACCTCCATACATCATTTCATAAGGAATTAACAATAGTGGCCGTTTGGGGGATATCCGTACCCTCATGAGGGCTATGGGTAGTCTATGTGTCCACTTACTATGTGTTTCTTGACATAGCTTAGCCAGAGCCCTTTGAAGAGTCTGGTTGACTCTCTCTACATTTCCTGAAGCTTGAGGCCTCCAGGATGAGCGGAGCCGGTATTGTATGCCTAAGCATGCGGCTAGGTTCTGGGGTATCGTGGCTGTAAATGAGGGCGCATTGTCAATCTGAAGTGACCGAGGCAGCACACACCTAGGCACTATCTCCTTCAGCAGAGCTTTACAGACTTCTGTAGCTCTCTCTGTCTCAGTAGGGAATGCTTCGATCCATCCTGTGAATGTGTCAATAAAGACTAGCAAATAAGAAAACCCTTGGGTCTTTGGCATGGCTGTAAATTCTACTTGCCAGTCCGCTCCTGGGTATGATCCCTGATGTTGGACAGGTGTAATTAGAGGAGGTCTGGTTTTTGGGTTATTTTTTAGACAGGTGTCACAATTTTGTGTGACCTGTTTAACAACCTTAGCTAACTGGGGATGGTAGAGAATAGACTTAAGCAAGATTTCTAGATTATCTCTTCCAAAATGGGTGCTCTTAAGTAAGGTGTTATTAATTTTTTAAACCTGAGAATCAGGGAGTATTATTTGGGCCTGATCAGGCTGAAACCACCCATGTGACCCAATCTCCCAGCTCTGCTCAGCATATCGGGAATGTCCCCCTGGGGTAAAATCTGGAGTCAGGGTTTCCTTTGGGCAAAGGGGGCAGATAGCAGTGGCAGAGGTAGCTTCCCCAGCAGCTCGTCCTGCCTCTTGATCAGCTTTCCTATTTCCTTGAGCTTCTTTTTCTTGCCGCTTTTGGTGACTCTTGCAGTGGATGACAGATAACTTTGCAGAAGTTTGACTGCCTCCAGGAGCCTGAGAATGAGCTCTTTGTGTTCAATAGGAGACCTTCGGGCACTGAGCATCTCTCTTTCTTTCCAAATTGCTGCATGGGCATGCAGAATGAGGAAAGCATACTTAGAGTCCATATACACATTAATCTTCTTTCCTTCGCCTAACTGCAAAGCTCTTGTCAGGGAAAAAGTTCAGCTTTCTGGGCTGAGGTGTCTGGGGGAAGAGACCCACTTTCCTTAGTTTCTTCCAGGCTCGCTACACCATATCCTGCTTTCCTCTCTCCCTTTTCTACAAAACTGCTGCCATATGTGTACCAGTTTTGCTCTGGGTCAGATAAAGGTGTCTCTGATATGTCCCAGTGAGAAGAGTATAACTCGTCTGTGATTTGTATGCATTGGTGTTCCAGAGGGAAAGTGGGGGATCTGGCAGTAAGGTTGCTGGATTGAAAGTCTGGCAGACCGTCAACTTTATATCTGGAGTGTCAAGGAGGAGGGCTTGGTATTGGGTGATGCTTCCCCCTGTCATCCACCTGTCCCCTTTGGTTTCCAAGACTGCTTGCACCCGTTGAGGCATATACACTGTGGTGGGCTGACCCAGGGTCAGCTTAGATGCCTCCTTAACCATAAGAGCAGTGGCTGCTACTGCCCGGAGGCAAATGGGCCACCCTCTGGCCACCTCATCTAGTTATTTTGAGAGATAAGCCACAGGTTGTAATACGGGCCCCATCATCTGCTCTAACACCCCAAGAGCAGTTCCTGTCCTTCCAGAAACATAGAGTCTAAAAGGCTTCTCCAGGTTGGGGAGGCCTAAAGCTGGGGCTTTAGTGATGGACTCTTTTAGGGCATTAAATGCTACCTTGCAGGACTCATGCCAGTCGAGTGGCTCTTCCTCTTTCCCCCTTAAATTCTCATATAGGGGTCTGGCCAGATTGCCATAATTAGGAATCCAGATCCTACAAAACGCGGTCCTTCCTAAAAATCCCCTAAGCTGTTGTTTTGTTTGGGGGTATGGGGTATTTAAGATGAGGGATCTCCCCTCGGGGTCAGGCATTCTTTTTCTCTCCGTAATTATAAATCCAAGGTATTTTACTTGGGTTAAGCTAATCTGAGCCTACTTGGGGGATACTCGATAACCCTTTTCCTACAGGAAAGTTAACGTTTTAAATAGTGTCCATTTGAGAGCTGGTAAAATCTGGCCTAGCTATGAGCAAGTCATCCACATACTGTATTAGACTACTGTTTGTTAAATTTAATTCCCTTAGTTCTCTCCCCGAGGAAGTCCCGAAGATATGAGGGCTGTCCCTAAACCCTTGGGGTAGTCGAGTCCAGTCGAGAGTTGTATGGTCTCTCTTCCTTCCAAGTCCCGCCACTCAAAAGCAAAGAGTTTTTGGGATTCAGGATGGAGAGGAATGCAAAAGAAAGCACCTTGAAGGTCCAAGACTGAGAAGTACTTGGCATTTCCTGGGACTTGGAATAGGAGGGTATATGGGTTTGGGACTATGGGGTGGATGGGAACCACAGCTTCATTAACAGCTCTTAGATCCTGGACGAATCGGTATGATCCATCTGGTTTTTGAACGGGCAAGATTGGGGTGTTGCAGGGGGACTCACAGCTGATTCGAGTTCCAGTATCTCGGTATTTGTTAACTAATGGTCTAAGACCCTCAAGAGCTTCTGGTTTTAAGGGATATTGTCTTTTCCAGGGCTAGGGAGCATTTGGTCTCAGAGAAATCTTTACTGGTGGAAGATTTATGGCTAAACCAGGGCTGGAGACATCCCACACCTGGGGATTGACATCATCTAGACAAGGGACAGACTCCTCCTTTTCTACCTCTGACTGTAAATATTCAGACATAGGCAAAGAAAATTATCGACTTCTACCTTTGTGTCCCCAAGTCACTCTGGTTTGGAGGCGAAAGTATTATTCTCACCATGGAAAATTTGGAAGCTGCAAACATGAAAAATTTAAAGAGTCACGCAGAGCCTAGTCACTCTAAGCTAACCACTAAGACATTTATTGACTGATTTCTAGCTTCTCTTCTTTAACCTTTTTTATCTACAGTAATCCTGTGTGTTCCTTTTAGTTAGCGATTCATTTTTAGACTATCCTGACTCTTCCACTACGTTCCAGTTTTGGGTCTGATACACTTAGAGATGTGCCAAGTACTTCCTGAACACTATAGAACATATTTTATGTTTAAAATACTTCAATGCTTATGTAGTGAGTCAATGATTTTAAGTTTATTTGTTACACATTTCAATGTAAAAGACAATGTGTGAACTAACATATTCACGACTTGGAAAATTTGGCTTTTTTTTGCTGTGTGTTTGAACTCCTCACCCGACCAAAGGTCATGGAGAGGTCTATAGTTTTTCTAAAATGGTTATAGAGTTGTTTATTTTCTAGTATTTGAATTAGGGTGTGAGTTGCAAAGCTTGTTTTTCTGTTCATTTCATTCCATCCCTTCGGGTTTCTTTCTCTCTCCTGAGTCAGACAGTAATTTCCCATTGGTTGTCCAGTTACCAAGGTTGGTGTCCATGCATCCGTGCTGGTCTCTCCATACATGTCCGGGTGTCCTGTGAAACACTAAGCTTAATTTATTTGGAAATGACCTAGCTGTTCAATACACTGTCATCACTCAGTTGAGCAGAGGGAGAGAAATTCAAGTGACAAAACTCCAGAGAAGCTAGTGTCAGAGCGCCCCGGCGTGGCATGCGTGCAGGGGGTTGGGGGGAGGGGGCAGTGCGCGGAGCGCGGAGGTCTCAGGTGTCCTCCCACCCTGGGCCTCTCCAGGTCAGCCGCTGCTCAGTGGTCTCCCCCCGCCCCCATCGCTTTGGCTGCTCAGGGCCGGGTGGTCTCTGCAGCTGCCCGGCATCCTGCCCGAGGCCCCCCCTGCCCACACGCTGTCTTCCAGTCTCTCTCTGAACCCTCGACTCTTTCTGCCTCTGTCTCACCTGGCGTGGGTGCGTGCGAGTGCCTGTCCGTGTGCCTGGCTGTGGCTCGCCAGCTCTCCCAGGAAGGTCCTGTGCTGGGCCCGCAGCGTGGGGGCAGGGCGCGCCTCGGTAGGGCGAAAAGACGGGGCTGAGGCGCTCCAGGGGGTTTGCTGAGCCAGCAGGACGGGCACCTGGGGACCCGGCTGGGCTGCCCCTAAGCCTCAGGAGGCTCCGGGGACCGCGGACCCGGGCCGAAGCCCCGCTAGTCCGGAGCCACCTGAGCCTGAGCAGCGAACGGCATGGTGGGTGACAGGGGGTGAGGGGGCACCGAGATGTCTCGCTGCTCTGCCCACCCCCCTCCCCCCACCCCAGGTTACGCAGGCACGCCAGGCCCCGGCCGGCCGTGTCAGACGGGTGCTGGCCTGGGCTCGCGGTGTGCGGAGCGGGTTCGCCCTCCGCTGGCCGCCGAGCTGCAGGCTCTGGTCGGCCGGAGTCCAGTCGCGGGACGTGCGGCTCAAGTGCAGCGCGCGCGCTGGAGAACTGCAGCCCCAGGCCCGACCGGCAGGTCAGACCGCAAGGGAGGCGCAACGCGGGGCTCCTGGGGCGCCTGGCAGCCGCCTCGGTCTAAGGCCATACCACCCTGAACGTGCCCTCTCTCCTGTGATCTGGGAAACTGAGCAGGGTCGGGCCTGGTCAGTACTTGGATGGGAGACCGCCTAGTAGTTAGGCTATTTTTCTTGATTTTTCTGAGTTCCTACTTCAGAAAGTTAGAATTGGATGACTTCACACAGTAAAACGAATCATATTTTCATACATAATCTTAAGAATCCAGCAGCTGGTCATTCTTTTTCCTGTCCTAACACAGCTAACTGGAAATCAGTTTTAGTAAGTTCTACTGACTTAAGACCCTCATCCCTAAGGGAAGATATGTAGTAATACCCATAATATATCTAAATAAACATGAAAGATACAATGATGAGAAAGAAAAAAATTTCTCAGTGACATCTTAGTTGGTATCGGAATCACGATGATTATGAAAGCACAGCCCATAATCAAGTCCAGGCCATGGAAGCCTGTGACTGTCACTGAGTGTTGACTTCCCTTTCAGCTGAGGTCGTAAAAAGTGCTTTGTAAAATTCTGAGGTTTGAAGTACTTGTAACCTCCCGAAGAGACTGCAATCAGAAGGGTTTCTAGAATATCGTGACGCTGTGGTGAGCTCAAGCAATATATACTCCAGAGGACGGAAAACAGACATGTTGGGACGTGGGGATGACTTCTAATGCACTTAGGGAGGAAGGGCATGTACAAGTGGAGAAGCAACACCTCAGTGATGGAATCATTAAAGATTCCATACATGGAGAAGGAAATGGCAGTCCACTCCAGTATTCTTGCCTGGAAAATTCCATGGGCAGAGGAGTCTGGCGGGCTGAAGTCCACGGGATTCCATGACTGTCCGTGTGTGCACGAGGGTGGAGGGAGACGGGTTGGTAGCAAGAAACTTGTAGAAGTAAAAAATAAGAAAAAATATAAAATAAAGACTCGATAAATATGACAACGACTGGTAGGAATAAACCTTCACACGTGCCTTCTCAGACCTCCCGTCAGAAGCACAAGCGTAATAAAGACACTGAGTTTTCACGGTCTCACACAAAATTAGACTGGCTTATGACAATGGGCAGAGAGGCTCCTCTAGGACATCGGGGCTGGGATTTACTGGAGGATGCACATCGATTGAGTGCATGGCTGTGTGTTATGGAATTATGTCTTACTGGCAGGGCGAAGGCATTTTCTTGAAGAACACAGCAAATAACACCACAAATTCACGGAACTTGGCTACAGTGACAATAGCTGATTTCGTGATGGCTACTGATTGGCAGAGCTGGGATTGCCTCTGCCATTAAGTACCTCATTGTCCAGCTGTGATAATAGCCATTACTATCTCACTTAGAAACTTGCCATGTGCACTAGCGCAAGAACAGTGAAAGCTCCCCAGAGAAGCAAGTCAGGCAGACATGCTTCTGTTTTCTCACAGAAGCTGCTTATGACCGGCCCTGCTCACAGACAGATTGCTAATGCCAAGTGGATAGACAGTTATGCAGATATTCTTTAGCAACTGAGCCACCAGGGAAGCCCTACTAGCTCAGTTGCTAAAGAATCTGCCTACAACGCAGGAGACCCCGCTTTGAGTCCTGGGTCGGGAAGATCCCCTGGAGAAGGGATAGGCTACCCACTCCAGTATTCTGGCCTAGAGAATTCCATGGACTGTGTAGTCCTTGGGGCCGCAAAGAGTCAGGCACGAACTGAGCCACTTTCACCTGCACATGCGGATATCACTTAAAAAAAAAAAAATGTGGTAACAGATCTAGAACCTCTGTCAAGCTCATGAGCGAGTAGTATAAATGTACAGAATCAGCTTTGTCCTGCATAGTTACTACCATCCTGTATTTGATTTGAGAGGAGTTGAGCTACTCTTGGTACAGAGGAATGATTCTTTACCAACTGAGCCACAAGGGAAGCCCACTAATACTGGAGTGGGTATCCTATCCATTCTCCAGCGGATCTTCCTGACCCAGGAATTGAACCACGGTCTCCTGCCTGAGTAACACATATTGGGTAAAAATCGGTGAGGAAGCAGAACTAGGGACATTGATTGGTAAAATCAGTTTTCCTTGTCTAGATGGCTAGCGGAGGCGAAAGAAATGTTGGTGTGGATTTAAAAAATTCTTCTGATACTATACCAAAAATTTACTAGTTCTCTGCAGAAGTCTTTAATGAAGCACAGATATTGTCATTAGATTGCTTTGGTCATATCCGTCTTATCCACATTTATTTTTTAAAATCACATAGAGTGGCTTCAATCACTTGAAGAAACGACAAAAGGTTTCTTTGGTCTCCATTCTATACTGGATCGAGAGAAGGCAGTTGATCAGCATGATGCAGGAGCTCAAGATGTTTTTGGGACAAACTTGACTAGCCTGTTTAATGATATGGAGGAATGAATTAAGGATGGCAGCACGAAACAGAAGGCCATGCTTAAAGTACACAAGACCTTGTTTGGTAAGTCCAAACATGACTTTTTCTTTCAATTGAAGGATAGTTGCTTTACAGAATTTTGTTGCCAAACATCAACGTGAATGAGCCACATGTGTACATATGTCTCCTCCCTCCTGAACGTCTCTCCCATCTCCTCCTCCCAGTTCCACCCCTCTAGCTTGTTGCATAGCCCCTGTTTGAGTTCCCTGAGTCATACAGCAAATTGCATTGGCATCTCTTTTAACGTATGGTACTATGTTTCCATGTTCCTCTGCATTCATCTCACCCTCTCCTTCCTCCCCCCTGCCCGTGTCCATAAGTCTGTTCTCTACATCTGTGACTCCTTGGCTGCCCTGCAAATAATTTCATCAGTACCACCTTTAGTTCAAGCATTTCTTCCCCGCCCCCACAAGCATTTCTTATTTCTTATTCCACTCTTACTGTCTTTAGTGTGAGACTGATCTCGAAACTGATATGAAAGTATTATTCTCAGCATGGAAAATTGGGAAGATGCAAACATGAAAAATTTAAAATGTAACGCAGAGGCTAGTCACTCTAGGCTAACCCCTAAAACATTTATTGACTGATTTCTAGTTTCTCTTCTTTAACCTTTTTGATCTACGTAATCCTGTGTATTCCTTTTAGTTAGAGATTCATTTTTAGACTATCCTGACTCTTCCATTAAGTTCCAGTTTGGGGTCTGATACACTTACAGATGTGCCAAGTGCTTCCTGAATACTTTAGAACATATTTTATGTTTAAAATACTTCCATGCGTATGTAGTGAGTCAATGATTTTAAGTTTATTTGTTACACATTTCATTGTAAAATCAATGTGTGAACTAAGATACTCTCGATTTGGAAAAGGTGGCTTTTTTTGTTGTGTGTAAGAATTCCTCACCGGACCAAAGGTCATGGAGAGGTCTATTGTTTTTCTAAAATGGTTATAGTGTTGTTGTTTTTTTCGATAATTGAATTGGGGTGTGAGTTGCAAAGTTTGTGTTTCTGTTCATTTTTTCCATCTGTTGGGCTTTCTTTCTCTCTCCTGAGTCAGACAGTAATATCCCATTGGTTGTCCAGTTACCAAGGTTGGTGTCCATGCATCCGTGCTGGTCTCTGCATTCATGTCCGGGTGTCCTGTGAAACACTAAGCTTAATTTATTTGGAAATGACCTAGCTGTGCAATATACTGTCATCACTCACTTGAGCACAAGGATAGAAATTCAGGTGATCAAACTCCGGAGAAACTTTTGTCGGAGTGGGACGTGCGTTCATGGGGTTGGGGTGGGAGGGGCGCGGACCGCGGATATCTCAGGTGCCCTCCCAACCTGGGCCTCTCCAGGCCTGCCTCTGCTCGGCAGCCTCCCCCCGCCCCCATCGCGTTTGCTGCTCAGGGCCGGGTGGTCTCTGCAGCTGCCCGGCATCCTGCCCGAGGCCCCCCCGCCCACACGCTGTCTTCCGGTGTCTCTCTGAACACTCGTCTCTTTCTGCCTCTGTCTCACCTGGCGTGGGTGCGTGCGAGTGCCTGTCCGTGTGCCTGGCTGTCGCTCGTAAGCTCTCTCAGGAAGGTCCTGTGCTGGGTCCGTGGCGTGGGGGCAGGGCGGGTCTCGGTTTGGGGACAGGGTGGGGCTGAGGCAGACCAGGGGTTTTGACAGCTGGCAGGATGGGCGCCTGGGGCCCCGGCTGGGCTGCCCCTAAGCCCGCAGGAGGCTCCGGGGACCGCGGCCCCGGGCCGATGCCCCGCTCGTCCGGAGTCACGTGACCCTGAGCAGCGAACGGGATGGTGGGGGGCGGGGGGTGGGGGGGCACCGAGACGTCCTCCCCGCTCAAGTCACCCCATCCCCAACCCCTGCCAGAGTTCCCGCAGCCTCGCCAGGCCGCTCGGGGTCCGGGAAGCGCCCCGGGCCGGGCAAGGCGGGTGCTGGCCGGGGGTGGCGTCGGCTGGTCTCCCAGCTGCAGGGCCTGTCCCGGTTTTTCCCATCAGTTTCAACAGTGACGGTCACCCCACATTGTGAGTCCTCTAGATTACTCACTAACACCCCTGTTAGGGAGTGGCTTTTTAGAGAGATAGGGAAGGTCACTTGGGGGATGTTAGTCATGAGAGAAAATAAGGGCTCAGGTTGGATTGCAGATGTCATCCAGGGGGTAAATAGAGACAGTTGTTGCTGGTACGAAGACATGAAGTTTTTTTTCCCCCTTTTCCCAAAGGCCATCTTACGACCACATGGGGGCGCTGAGTAACAGCCCATAGCTCGGCTGGAAGGGTGGGCCTTTGATAGTGATACCCTGGGATGGGTTGGACATACCCCCAACCTTTGTCATTAATGCAGATGCAGCCCGGGCTGCTTAGGTTGAGTTGAGAAGCAGTGTGGTTTGCAAGTGAATATGCCTCGTTTAGGGAGAGATCAATAGCCATACAGGGAGATATGATTAGAAAGAGGAAGAACATCTTATGATGCATTTTACTTATCTGAGGCAGGATTGATGGGGTTCTGCTTGAACAAGAGCCTGAGATCTTCAACAGGTTCACAGGAATAGCTGTCCTCTGGCTTTGGAGTCTCAGTTTCTGTCTCCCCCTCCTGTAGGCCATAGGGTTTTATTCTAGAATTGTGGACCCAGGCAGATAGACCCTTCACTTTTACAGCAGTTGAAGTCACTAGAACAACCTGATATGGCCCTGTCCATTTCTCGGACAGCTGGTTTGGACTCTCTATTTCTTGCCAGGTCTTTACTGATACTTGATCCCCTGGCTTTACCTGGGGATTTTTCAAGTCTTCCTGTGGTTTGTTCTCCATACCGTTGGAGTTCTTGCGGAAACCTTCCCAGGTCAATTATATGTTTTAAGAGTGTATTGGCATCCTCGTCAAAAAACAAATCAAAAGTTTAGAATGGACGTCCATACATCATTTCATAAGGACTTAACAATAGTGGCCGTTTGGGGGATGTCCGTAGCCTCATGAGGGCTATGGGCAGCATATGTTTCCACTTATTATGTCTTTCTTGACATAGCTTAGCCAGAGCCCTTTTAAGAGTCTGGTTGACTCTCTCTACATTTCCTGAAGCTTGAGGCCTCCAGGATGAGCGGAGCTGGTATTTTATGCCTAAGCATGCGGCTAGGTTCTGGGGTATCATGGCTGTAAGTGAGGGACCGTTGTCACTCTGAAGTGACCGATGCAGCCCAAACCTAGGCATTATCTCCTTCAGCAGAGTTTTACAGACTTCTGTAGCTCTCTCTGTCTCAGTAGGGAACGCTTCGATCCATCCTGTGAATGTGTCAATAAAGACTAGCAAGTAAGAAATCCCTTGGGTCTTGGGCATGGCTGTAAATTCTACTTGCCAGTCCGCTCCTGGGTATGATCCCCGATGTTGGAAAGGTGTAATTAGAGGAGGTCTGGTTTTTGTGTTATTTTTTAGACAGGTGTCACAATTTTGTGTGACCTGTTTAACAACCTTAGCTAACTGGGGATGGGAGAGAATAGACTTAAGCCAGATTTCTAGATTATCTTCTCCAAAATGGGTGCTCTTATGTAAGGAGTTAGTAATGTTTTAAACCTGAGAATCAGGGAGTATTATTTGGGCCTGATCAGGCTGAAACCACCCATGTGACCCAATCTCCCAGCCCCGCTCAGCATATCGGGAATGTCCCCCTGGGATAAAATCTGGAGTCAGGGATTCCTTGGGGAAAAGGGGGCAGATAGCAGTGGCAGAGGTAGCTTCCCCAGCAGCTCGTCCTGCCTCTTGATCAGCTTTCCTATTTCCCTGAGCCTCTTTTTCTTGCCCCTTTTGGTGACTCTTGCAGTGGATGACAGCTAATTTTGCAGGAAGTTTGACTGCCTCCAGGAGCCTGAGAATGAGCTCTTTGTGTTTTAAAGCAGAGCTTCGGGCACTGAGCATCCCTCTTTCTTTCCAAATTGCTGCACGGGCATGCAGAATGAGGAAAGCATACTTAGAGTCCATACACACATTAATCCTCTTTCCTTCTCCTAACTCCAAAGCTCTTGTCAGGGCAAAAAGTTCAGCTTTCTGGGCTGAGGTGTCTGGGGGAAGAGACCCACTTTCCTGAGTTTCTTCCAGGCTCACTACAGCATATCCTGCTTTCCTCTCTCCCTTTTCTACAAAACTGCTGCCATCTGTGTGCCAGTTTTCCTCTGGGTCAGATAAAGGTGTCTCTGATAGGTCCCGGCGAGAAGAGTATAACTCATCTGTGATTTGTATGCATTGGTGATCCAGAGGGGAGGTAGGGGTATCTGGCAGTAAGTTTGCTGGATTTAAAGTCTGGCAGACCCTCAACTTTATTTCTGGAGTGTCAAGGAGGAGGGCTTGGTATTGGGTGATCCTTCCCCCTGTCATCCACCTGTCCCCTTTCGTTTCCAAGACTGCTTGCACCCGGTGAGGCGTATACACTGTGGTGGGCTGACCCAGGGTCAGCTTAGATGCCTCCTTATCCATAAGAGCGATGGCTGCTACTGCCCGGAGGCACGTGGGCCACCCTCTGGCCACCTCATCTAGTTATTTTCAGAGATAAGCCACAGGTTGTAATACGGGCCCCATCATCTGCTCTAACACCCCAAGAGCAGTTCCTGTCCTTCCAGAAACATAGAGTCTAAAAGGCTTCTCCAGGTTGGGGAGGCCTAAAGCTGGGGCTGTAGTGATGGACTCTTTTAGGGCATTAAAGGCCACCTTGCAGGTCTCATGCCAGTCGAGTGGCTCTTCCTCTTTCCCCCTTAAATTTTCATATAGGGGTCTGGCCACATTGCCATAATTAGGAATCCAGATCCTGCAAAACCCGGGCCTTCCTAAAAATCCCCTAAGCTGTTGTTTTGTTTGGGGGTACGGGCTATTTAAGATGAGGGATCTCCCCTCGGGGTCAGGCATTCTTTTCCTCTCCATAATGATTAATCCAAGGTATTTTACTTGGGTTAAACTAATCTGAGCCTACTTGGGGGATACACGATAACCCTTTTCATACAGGAAAATTAGCGTTTTAAATAGTGTCCATTTGAGAGCTGGTAAAATCTGGCCTATCTATGAGCAAGTCATCCACATACTGTATTAGACTACTGTTTGTTAAAGTTAATTCCCTTAGTTCTCTCCCCGAGGAAGTCCCGAAGATATGAGGGCTGTCCCTAAACCCTTGGGGTAGTCGAGTCCAGTCGAGAGTTGTAAGGTCTCCCTTGTTTCCAAGTCCCGCCACTCAAAAGCAAAGAGTTTTTGGGATTCAGGATGGAGAGGAATGCAAAAGAAAGCACCTTGAAGGTCCAAGACTGAGAAGTACTTGGCATTTCCTGGGACTTGGGATAGGAGGGTATATGGGTTTGGGACTATGGGGTGGATGGGAACCACAGCTTCATTAACAGCTCTTAGATCCTGGACGAATCGGTAAGATCCATCTGGTTTTTGAACGGGCAAGATTGGGGTGTTGCAGGGGGACTCACAGCTGATTCGAGTTCCAGTATCTCGGTATTTGTTAACTAATGGTCTAAGACCCTCAAGAGCTTCTGGTTTTAAGGGATATTGTCTTTTCCAGGGCTAGGGAGCATTTGGTCTCAGAGAAATCTTTACTGGTGGAAGATTTATGGCTAAACCAGGGCTGGAGACATCCCACACCTGGGGATTGACATCATCTAGACAAGGGACAGACTCCTCCTTTTCTACCTCTGACTGTAAATATTCAGACATAGGCAAAGAAAATTATCGACTTCTACCTTTGTGTCCCCAAGTCACTCTGGTTTGGAGGCGAAAGTATTATTCTCACCATGGAAAATTTGGAAGCTGCAAACATGAAAAATTTAAAGAGTCACGCAGAGGCTAGTCACTCTAAGCTAACCCCAAAGACATTTATTGACTGATTTCTAGCTTCTCTTCTTTAACCTTTTTTATCTACAGTAATCCTGTGTGTTCCTTTTAGTTAGGGATTCATTTTTAGACTATCCTGACTCTTCCACTACGTTCCAGTTTTGGGTCTGATACACTTACAGATGTGCCAAGTGCTTCCTGAATACTATAGAACATATTTTATGTTTTAAATACTTCCATGTTTATGTAGTGAGTCAATGATTTTAATTTTATTTGTTACACATTTCCATGTAAAAGTCAATGTGTGAACTAACATATTCACGACTTGGAAAAGTTGGCATTTTTTTGGTATGTGTTTGAACTCCTCACCCGACCAAAGGTCATGGAGAGGTCTATTGTTTTTCTAAAATGGTTATAGTGTTGTTTATTTTCTGGTAATTGAATTAGGGTGTGAGTTGCAAAGCTTGTTTTTCTGTTCATTTCATTCCATCTGTTCGGGTTTCTTTCTCTCTCCTGAGTCAGACAGTAATTTCCCATTGGTTGTCCAGTTACCAAGGTTGGTGTCCATGCATCCGTGCTGGTCTCTCCATACATGTCCGGGTGTCCTGTCAAACACTAAGCTTAATTTATTTGGAAATGACCTAGCTGTTCAATACACTGTCATCACTCAGTTGAGCAGAGGGAGAGAAATTCAAGTGACAAAACTCCAGAGAAGCTAGTGTCAGAGCGCCCCAGCGAGGCATGCGTGCAGGGGGTTGGGGGGAGGGGGCGGTGCGCGGAGCGCGAAGGTCTCAGGTGTCCTCCCACCATGGGCCTCTCCAGGTCCGCCGCTGCTGAGTGGCCTCCCCCCGCCCCCATCGCTTTGGCTGCTCAGGGCCGGGTGGTCTCTGCAGCTGCCCGGCATCCTGCCCGAGGCCCCCCCTGCCCACACGCTGTCTTCCAGTCTCTCTCTGAACCCTCGACTCTTCCTGCCTCCGTCTCACCTGTGCGAGTGCCTGTCCGTGTCCCTTGCTGTCGCTCGTCTGCTCTCCCAGGAAGGTCCTGTGCTGGGCCCGCGGCGTGGCGGCAGGGCGAGCCTCGATAGGCTGAAAAGACGGGGCTGAGGCGCTCCAGGGGGTTTGCGCAGCCGGCAGGACGGGCGCCTGGGGCCCCGGCTTGGCTGCCCCTAAGCCCCAGGAGGCTCCGGGGACCGCGGACCCGGGCCGAAGCACCGCTAGTCCTGAGCCACCTGACCCTGAGCAGCGAACGGGATGGTGGGTGACAGGGGGTGAGGGGGCACCGAGATGTCCTCGCTGCTCTGCCCAACCCCCCTCCCCCCACCCCAGGTTCCGCAGGCACGCCAGGCCCCGGCCGGCCGGGCCAAATGGGTGCTGGCCTGGGCTCGCGGTGTGCGGAGCAGGGACGCCCTCCGCTGGCCAACGAGCTGCAGGCTCAGGCCGACCGGAATCCAGTCGCGGGTCGTGCGGCTCAAGTGCAGCGCGTGCGCGCTGGAGAACTGCAGCCCAGGCCCGACCGGCAGGTCAGACCGCAAGGGAGGCGCAACGCGGGGCTCCTGGGGCGCCTGGCAGCCGCCTCGGTCTAAGGCCATACCACCCTGAACGTGCCCTCTCTCCTGTGATCTGGGAAACTGAGCAGGGTCGGGCCTGGTCAGTACTTGGATGGGAGACCGCCTAGTAGTTAGGCGATTTTTTTTTATTTTTCTGAATGCCTACTTCAGAAAGTTAGAATCGGATGACTTCACACAGTAAAACGAATCATATTTTCACACATAATCTTAAGAATCCAGCAGCTGGTCATTCTTTTTCCTGTCCTAACACAGCTACCTGGAAATCAGTTTTAGTAAGTTCTACTGACTTCAGACCCTCATCCCTAAGGGAAGATATATAGGAAAACCCATAATATATCTAAATAAACATGAAAGATACAATGATGAGAAAGAAAAAAATTTCTCAGTGACATCTTAGTTGGTATCTGAAACACGATGATTATGAGAGCACAGCCCATAACAAGTCCAGGCCATGGAAGCCTGTGACTGTCACTGAATGTTGACTTCCCTTTCAGCTGAGGTCGTAAAAAGTGCTTTGTAAAATTCTGAGGTTTGAAGCACTTGTAACCTCCCAAAGAGACTGCAATCAGAAGGGTTTCTAGAATATCGTGACGCTGTGGTGAGCTCAAGCAATATATACTCCAGAGGACGGAAGACAGACATGTTGGGAAGTGGGGATGACTTCTACTGCACTTAGGGAGGAAGGGCATGTACAAGTGGAGAAGCAACAACTCAGTGATGGAATTTTTAAAGACTCCATACATGGAGAAGGAAATGGCAACCCACTCCAGTATTCTTGCCTGGAAAAATCCATGGGCAGAGGAGTATGGTGAGCTGAAGTCCATGGGATTCCATGACTGACCGTGTGTGCATGAGGGTGGAGGGAGACGGGCTGGTAGCAAGAAACTGGTAGAAGTAAAAAATAAGAAAAAAATATAAAATAAAGACTCGATAAATATGACGACTGGTAGGAATAAACCTTCAGAAGTGCCTTCTCAGACCTCCCGTCAGAAGCACAAGCGTAATAAAGACACTGAGTTTTCACGGTCTCACACAAAATTAGACTGGCTTATGACAATGGGCAGAGAGGCTCCTCTAAGACATCGTGGCTGGGCTTTACTGGAGGATGCACATCGATTGAGTGCATGGCTGTGTGTTATGGAAATATGTCTTACTGGCAGGGCGAAGGCATCTTCTTGAAGAACACAACAAATAACACCACAAATTCACGGAACTTGGCTACAATGACAATAGCTGATTTCGTGGTGGCTATTGCTTGGCAGAGCTGGGATTGCCTCTGCCATTAAATACCTCAGTGGCCAGCTGTGATAATAGCCATTACTTTCTCACTTAGAAACTTGCCATGTGCACTAGCGCAAGAACAGAGAAAGCTCCCCAGAGAAGCAAGTCAGGCAGACATGCTTCTGTTTTCTCACAGAAGCTGCTTATGATCGGCCCTGCTCACAGACAGATTGCTAATTCCAAATCGATAGACAGTTATGCAGATATTCTTTAGCAACTGAGCCACCAGGGAAGCCCTACTAGCTCAGTTGCTAAAGAATCTGCCTGCAACGCAGGAGACCCCGCTTTGAGTCCTGGGTCGGGAAGATCCCCTGGAGAAGGGATAGGCTACCCACTCCAGTATTCTGGCCTAGAGAATTCCATGGACTGTGTAGTCCTTGGTGCCGCAAAGAGTCAGGCACGAACTGAGCCACTTTCACCTGCACATTCGGATATCACTTAAAAAAAAAAAAATGTGGTAACAGATCTAGAACCTCTGTCAAGCTCATGAGCGAGTAGTATAAATGTACAGAATCATCTTTGTCCTGCATAGTGACTACCGTCCTGTATTTGCTTTGAGAGGAGTTGAGCTACTCTTGGTACAGAGGAATGATTCTTTACCAACTGAGCCACAAGGGAAGCCCACTAATCCTGGAGTGGGTAGCCTATCCCTTCTCCAGCGGATCTTCCTGACCCAGGAATTGAACCAGGGTCTCCTGCCTGAGTAACACATATTGCGTAAAAATCGGTGAGGGAGCAGAACTAGGGACATTGATTGGTAAAATCAGTTTTCCTTGTCTAGATGGCTAGCGGAGGTGAAAGAAATGTTGGTGTGGATTTAAAAAATTCTTCTGATACTATACAAAAAATTTACTAGTTCTCTGCAGAAGTCTTTAATGAAGCACAGATATTGTCATTAGATTGCTTTGGTCATATCCGTCTTATCCACATTTATTTTTTAAAATCACATCGAGTGGCTTCAATCACTTGAAGAAATGACAAAAGGTTTCTTTGGTCTCCATTCTATACTGGATCGAGAGAAGGCAGTTGATCAGCATGATGCAGGAGCTCAAGATGTTTTTGGGAAAAACTTGACTAGTCTGTTTAATGATATGGAAGAATGAATTAAGGATGGCAGCACGAAACAGAAGGCCATGCTAGAAGTACACAAGACCTTGTTTGGTAAGTCCAAACATGACTTTTTCTTTCAATTGAAGGATAGTTGCTTTACAGAATTTTGTTGCCAAACATCAACGTGAATGAGCCACAGGTTTACATAGGTCTCCTCCCTCCTGAACCTCTCTCCCGTCTCCTCCTCCCCATTCCACCCCTCTAGCTCATTGCAGAGCCCCTGTTTGAGTCCCCTGAGTCATACAGCAAATTGCATTGGCATCTCTTTTAACGTATGGTACTATGTTTCCATGTTCCTCTGCATTCATCTCACCCTCTCCTTCCTCCCCCCTGCCCGTGTCCATTAGTCTGTTCTCTACATCTGTGACTCCTTGGCTGCCCTGCAAATAATTTCATCAGTACCACCTTTAGTTCAAGCATTTCCCCCCCCCCCAAGCATTTCTTATTTCTTATTCCACTCTTACTGTCTTTAGTGTGAGACTGATCTCGAAACTGATATGAAAGTATTATTCTCAGCATGGAAAATTGGGAAGATGCAAACATGAAAAATTTAAAAAGTAACGCAGAGGCTAGTCACTCTAGGCTAAACCCTAAAACATTTATTGACTGATTTCTAGTTTCTCTTCTTTAACCTTTTTGATCTACGTAATCCTGTGTATTCCTTTTAGTTAGGGATTCATTTTTAGACTATCCTGACTCTTCCATTAAGTTCCAGCTGGGGGTCTGATACACTTACAGATGTGCCAAGTGCTTCCTGAATACTATAGAACATATTTTATATTTAAAATACTTCCATGCGTATGTAGTGAGTCAATGATTTTAAGTTTATTTGTTACACATTTCAATGTAAAATCAATGTGTGAACTAACATATTCTCGATTTGGAAAAGTTGGCTTTTTTTGTTGTGTGTAAGAATTCCTCACCGGACCAAAGGTCATGGAGAGGTCTATTGTTTTTCTAAAATGGTTATAGTGTTGTTGTTTTTTTCGGTAATTGAATTGGTGTGTGAGTTGCAAAGTTTGTGTTTCTGTTCAATTTTTCCATCTGTTCGGGTTTCTTTCTCTCTCCTGAGTCAGACAGTACTTTCCCATTGGTTGTCCAGTTACCAAGGTTGGTGTCCATGCATCCGTGCTGGTCTCTGCATTCATGTCCGGGTGTCCTGTGAAACACTAAGCTTAATTTATTTGGAAATGACGTAGCTGTGCAATATACTGTCATCACTCAGTTGAGCACAAGGATAGAAATTCAGGTGATCAAACTCCAGAGAAGCTTTCGTCGGAGAGAGGCGTGCGTTCAGGGGGTTGGGGTGGGAGGGGCGCGGACCGCGGATATCTCAGGTGCCCTCCCAACCTGGGCCTCTGCAGGCCTGCCTCTGCTCGGCAGCCTCCACCCGCATCCATCGCGTTTGCAGCTCAGGGCCGGGTGGTCTCTGAAGCTGCCCGGCATCCTGCCCGAAACCCCCCCTGCCCACACGCTGTCTTCCGGTTTCTCTCTGAACACTCATCTCTTTCTGCCTCTGTCTCACCTGACGTGGGTGCATGCGAGTGCCTGTCTGTGTGCCTGGCTGTCGCTCGTCCGCTCTCTCAGGAAGGTCCTGTGCTGGGCCTGTGGCGTGGGGGCAGTGCCGGCCTTGCTTTGGGGACAGGGCGGGGCTGAGGCACTCCAGGTGGTTTGCACAGCCAGCAGGATGGGCGCTTGGGGCCCCGGCTGGGCTGCCCCTAAGCCCGCAGGAGGCTCCGGGGACCGCGGCCCCGGGCCGACGCCCCGCTCGGCCGGAGCCACGTGACCCTGAGCAGCGAACGGGATGGTGGGGGGCGGGGGGTGGGGGGGCACCGAGACGTCCTCCCCGCTCAAGCCACCCCCATCCCCAAACCCCGCCAGAGCTCCCGCAGCCTCGCCAGGCCGCTCGGGGTCTGGGAAGCGCCCCGGGCCGGGCCAGGCGCGTGCAGGCCGGGGGTGGTGTCTGCTGGTCTCCCAGCTGCAGGGCCTGTCCCGGTTTTTCCCTTCAGTTTCAACAGTGATGGTCACCCCACATTGTGAGTTGTCTAGATTTCTCACTGACACCCCTGTTAGGGAGTGGCTTTTTAGTAAGTTAGGGAAGGTCACTTGGGGGATGTTAGTCATGAGAGAAAATAAGGGTTCAGGTGGGATTGCAGATGTCATCCAGGGGGTAAATAGAGACAGTTGTTGCTGTTACCAAGACATGAAATTTCTTTTCCTCCTTTCCCCAAAAGGCCATATTACGACCACATGGGGACGCTGAGTAACAGCCCATAGCTCGGCTGGAAGGGTGGGCCTTTGATATTGATACCCTGGGATGGGTTGGACATACCCCCAACCTTTGTCATTAATGCAGATGCAGTCTGGGCTGCTTAGGTTGAGTTGAGAAGCAGTGTGGTTTGCAAGTGAACATGCCTCGTTTAGGGAGAGATCAATAGCCATACAGGGAGATATGATTAGAAAGAGGAAGAACATCATATGATGCATTTTACTTATCTGAGGCAGGATTGATGGGGTTCTGCTTGAACAAGAGCCTGAGATCTTCAACAGGTTCACAGGAATAGCTGTCCTCTGGCTTTGGAGTCTCAGTTTCTGTCTCCCCCTCCTGTAGGCCATAGGGTTTTATTCTAGAATTGTCGACCCAGGCAGATAGACCCTTCACTTTTACAGCAGTTGAAATCACTAGAACAACGTGAAATGGCCCTGTCCATTTCTCGGACAGCTGGTTTGGACTCCCTTTTTCTTGCCAGGTCTTTACTGATACTTGATCCCCTGGCTTTACCTGGGGATTTTTCAAGTCTTCCTGTGGTTTGTTCTCCATACCGTTGGAGTTCTTGCGGAAACCTTCCCAGGTCAATTATATGTTTTAAGAGTGTACTGGCATCCTCGTCAAGAAACAAATCAGAAGTTAAGAATGGTCGTCCATACATCATTTCATAAGGACTTAACAATAGTGGCCGTTTGGGGGATATCCGTAGCCTCATGAGGGCTATGGGCAGCATATGTGTCCACTTATTATGTCTTTCTTGACATAGCTTAGCCAGAGCCCTTTTAAGAGTCTGGTTGGCTCTCTCTACCTTTCCTGAAGCTTGAGGCCTCCAGGATGAGCGGAGCTGGTATTTTATGCCTAAGCATGCGGCTAGGTTCTGGGGTATCGTGGCTGTAAGTGAGGGCCCGTTGTCACTCTGAAGTGACCGAGGCAGCCCAAACCTAGGCACTATCTCCTTCAGCAGAGCTTTACAGACTTCTGTAGCTCTCTCTGTCTCAGTAGGGAACGCTTCGATCCATCCTGTGAATGTGTCAATAAAGACTAGCAAGGAAGAAAATCCTTGGGTCTTGGGCAGGGCTATAAATTCTAAATGCGGAGCGGCATTGCCAGTCCGCTCCTGGGTATGATCCCCGATGTTGGACAGGTGTAATTAGAGGAGATCTGGTTTTGGGGTTATTTTTTAGACAGATGTCACAATTTTGTGTGACTTGTTTAACAACCTTAGCTAACTGGGGATGGGAGAGAATAGGCTTAAGCAAGATTTCTAGATTATCTTTTCCAAAATGGGCGCTCTTATGTAAGGAGTTAGTAATGTTTTAAACCTGAGAGTCACGGAGTATTATTTGGGCCAGATCAGGCTGAAGCCACCCATGTGACCCAATCTCCCAGCCCCGCGCAGCATATCGGGAATGTCCCCCTGGGGTGAAATCTGGAGTCAGGGTTTCCTTGGGCAAAAGGGGGCAGATAGCAGTGGCAGAGATAGCTTCCCCGGCAGCTCGTCCTGCCTCTTGATCAGCTTTCCTATTTCCCTGAGCCTCTTTATCTTGCCCCTTTTGGTGACTCTTGCAGTGGATGACAGCTAATTTTGCAGGAAGTTTGACTGCCTCCAGGAGCCTGAGAATGAGCTCTTTGTGTTTAATAGCAGAGCTTCGGGCACTGAGCATCCATCTTTATTTCCAAATTGCTGCACGGGCATGCAGAATGAGGAAAGCATACTTAGAGTCCATACACACATTAATCCTCTTTCCTTCTCCTACCTCCAAAGCTCTTGTCAGGGCAAAGAGTTCAGCTTTCTGGGCTGAGGTGTCTGGGGGAAGAGACCCACTTTCCTTAGTTTCTTCCAGGCTCGCTACAGCATATCCTGCTTTCCTCTCTCCCTTTTCTACAAAACTGCTGCCATCTGTGTGCCAGTTTTCCTCTGGGTCAGATAAAGGTGTCTCTGATAGGTCCCGGCGAGAAGAGTATAACTCGTCTGTGATTTGTATGCATTGGTGATCCAGAGGGGAGGTAGGGGGATCTGGCAGTAAGGTTGCTGGATTTAAAGTCTGGCAGACCCTCAACTTTATTTCTGGAGTGTCAAGGAGGAGGGCTTGGTATTGGGTGATCCTTCCCCCTGTCATCCACCTGTCCCCTTGCGTTTCCAAGACTGCTTGCACCTGGTGAGGCGTATAAACTGTGGTGGGCTGACCCAGGGTCAGCTTAGATGCCTCCTTAACCATAAGAGCGGTGGCTGCTACTGCCCGGAGGCAAGTGGGCCACCCTCTGGCCACCTCATCTAGTTATTTTGAGAGATCAGCCACAGGTTGTAATACGGGCCCCATCATCTGCTCTAACACCCCAAGAGCATTTCTTGTCCTTCCAGAAACATAGAGTCTAAAAGGCTTCTCCAGGTTGGGGAGGCCTAAAGCTGGGGCTGTAGTGATGGACTCTTTTAGGACATTAAAGGTCACCTTGCAGGTCTCATGCCAGTCGAGTGGCTCTTCCTCTTTCCCCCTTAAATTTTCATATAGGGGTCTGGCCAAAGTGCCATAACTAGGAACCCAGATCCTGCAAAACCCGGTCCTTCCTAAAAATCCCCTAAGCTGTTGTTTTGTTTGGGGGTACGGGGTATTTAAGATGAGGGATCTCCCCTCGGGGTCAGGCATTCTTTTTCTCTCCGTAATTATAAATCCAAGGTATTTTACTTGGGTTAAGCTAATCTGAGCCTACTTGGGGGATACTCGATAACCCTTTTCCTACAGGAAAGTTAGCGTTTTAAATAGTGTCCATTTGAGAGCTGGTAAAATCCGGCCTAGCTATGAGCAAGTCATCCACATACTGTATTAGACTACTGTTTGTTCAAGTTAATTCCCTTAGTTCTCTCCCCGAGGAAGTCCCGAAGATATGAGGGCTGTCCCTAAACCCTTGGGGTAGTCGAGTCCAGTCGAGAGTTGTATGGTCTCTCTTGTTTCCAAGTCCCGCCACTCAAAAGCAAAGAGTTTTTGGGATTCAGGATGGAGAGGAATGCAAAAGAAAGCACCTTGAAGGTCCAAGACTGAGAAGTACTTGGCATTTCCTGGGACTTGGAATAGGAGGGTATATGGGTTTGGGACTATGGGGTGGATGAGAACCACAGCTTCATTAACAGCTCTTAGATCCTGGACGAATTGGTAAGATCCATCTGGTTTTTGAACGGGCAAGATTGGGGTGTTGCAGGGGGACTCACAGCTGATTCGAGTTCCAGTATCTCGGTATTTGTTAACTAATGGTCTAAGACCCTCAAGAGCTACTGGTTTTAAGGGATATTGTCTTTTCCAGGGCTAGGGAGCATTTGGTCTCAGGGAAATCTTTACTGGTGGAACATTTATGGCTAAACCAGGGCTGGAGACATCCCACACCTGGGGATTGACCTCATCTAGACAAGGCCAGACTCCTCCTTTTCTACCTCTGACTGTAAATATTCAGACATAGGCAAAGTAAATTTTCGACTTCTACCTTTGTGTCCACAAGTCACTCTGGTTTGGAGTCGAAAGTAATATTCTCACCATGGAAAATTTGGAAGGTGCAAACAAGAAAAATTTAAAGAGTCACGCAGAGGCTAGTCACTCTAAGCTAACCCCTAAGACATTTAATGACTGATTTCTAGCTTCTCTTCTTTAACCTTTTTTATCTACAGTAATCCTGTGTGTTCCTTTTAGTTAGGGATTCATTTTTAGACTATCCTGACTCTTCCACTACGTTCCAGTTTTGGGTCTGATACACTTAGAGATGTGCCAAGTGCTTCCTGAATACTATAGAACATATTTTATATTTAAAATACTTCCATGCTTATGTAGTGAGTCAATGATTTTAAGTTTATTTGTTACACATTTCAATGTAAAAATCAATGTGTGAACTAACATATTCACGACTTGGAAAAGTTGGCTTTTTTTTGCTGTGTGTTTGAACTCCTCACCCGACCAAAGGTCATGGAGAGGTCTATTGTTTTTCTAAAATGGTTATAGTGTTGTTTATTTTCTGGTAATTGAATTAGGGTGTGAGTTGCAAAGCTTGTGTTTCTGTTTATTTCATTCCATCTGTTCGGGTTTCTTTCTCTCTCCTGAGTCAGACAGTAATTTCCCATTGGTTGTCCAGTTACCAATGTTGGTGTCCATGCATCCGTGCTGGTCTCTTCATACATGTCCGGGTGTCCTGTGAAACACTAAGCTTAATTTATTTGGAAATGACCTAGCTGTTCAATACACTGTCATCACTCATTTGAGCAGAGGGAGAGAAATTCAAGTGACAAAACTCCAGAGAAGCTAGTGTCAGAGCGCCCCGGCGTGGCATGTGTGCAGGGGGTTGGGGGGAGGGGGGCGGGGCGCGGAGGTCGGAGATCTCAGGTGTCCTCCCACCCTGGGCCTCTCCAGGCCCGCCGATGCTCAGTGGCCTCCCCCCGCCCCCATCGCTTTGGCTGCTCAGGGCCGGGTGGTCTCTGCAGCTGCCCAGCATCCTGCCCGAAACCCCCCCTGCCCACACGCTGTCTTCCAGTCTCTCTCTGAACCCTCGACTCTTTCTGCCTCTGTCTCACCTGGCGTGGGTGCTTGCGAGTGCCTGTCCGTGTGCCTGGCTGTCGCTCGTCCGACACTCAGGAAGGTCCTGTGCTGGGCCCGTGGCGTGGGGGCAGGGCGGGCCTCGGTTTGGGGACAGGGCGGGGCTGAGGCACTCCAGGGGGTTTGCGCAGCCGGCAGGATGGGCGCCTGGGGCCCCGGCTGGGCTGCCCCTAAGCCCGCAGGAGGCTCTGGGGACCGCGGCCCCGGGCCGACGCCCTGCTCGTCCTGAGCCACCTGACCCTGAGCAGCGAACGGGATGGTGGGTGACAGGGGGTGAGGGTGCACCGAGATGTCCTCGCTGCTCTGCCCATCCCCACTCCCCCCACCCCAGGTTCCGCATGCACGCCAGGCCCCGGCCGGCCGTGCCAGACGGGTGCTGGCCTGGGCTCACGGTGTGCGGAGCGGGGGCGCCCTCCGCTGGCCGCCGAGCTGCAGGCTCTGGCCGGCCGGAGTCCAGTCGCGGGTCGTGAGGCTCAAGTGCAGCGCGCGCCTGCTGGAGAACTGCAGCCCCAGGCCCGACCAGCAGGTCAGACCGCAAGGGAGGCGCAACGCGGGGCTCCTGGGGCGCCTGGCAGCCGCCTCGGTCTAAGGCCATACCACCCTGAACGTGACCTCTCTCCTGTGATCTGGGAAACTGAGCAGGGTCGGGCCTGGTCAGTACTTGGATGGGAGACCGCCTAGTAGTTAGGCGATTTTTTTTGATTTTTCTGAATGCCTACTTCAGAAAGTTAGAATCGGATGACTTCACACAGTAAAGCGAATCATATTTTCATACATAATCTTAAGAATCCAGCAGCTGGTCATTCTTTTTCCTGTCCTAACACAGCTAACTGGAAATCAGTTTTAGTAAGTTCTACTGACTTCAGACCCTCATCCCTAAGGGAAGATATATAGGAAAACCCATAATATATCTAAATAAACATGAAAGATACAATGATGAGAAAGAAAAAAATTTCTCAGTAACATCTTAGTTGGTATCGGAAACACGATGATTATGAAAGCACAGCCCATAATCAAGTCCAGGCCATGGAAGCCTGTGACTGTCACTGAGTGTTGACTTCCCTTTCAGCTGAGGTCTAAAAAGTGCTTTGTAAAATTCTGAGGTTTGAAGCACTTGTAACCTCCCGAAGAGACTGCAATCAGAAGGGTTTCTAGAATATCGTGACGCTGTGGTGAGCTCAAGCAATATATACGCCAGAGGACGAAAGACAGACATGTTGGGAAGTGGGGATGACTTCTACTGCACTTAGGGAGGAAGGGCATGTACAAGTAGAGAAGCAACACCTCAGTGATGGAATCTTTAAAGACTCCATACATGGAGAAGGAAATGGCAACCAACTCCAGTATTCTTGCCTGGAAAACTCCATGGGCAGAGGAGTCTGGTGGGCTGAAGTCCACGGGATTCCATGACTGACCGTGTGTGCACGAGGGTGGAGGGAGACGGGTTGGTAGCAAGAAACCTGTAGAAGTAAAAAATAAGAAAAAATATAAAATAAAGACTCGATAAATATGACAATGACTGGTAGGAATAAACCTTCAGAAATGCCTTCTCAGACCTCCCGTCAGAAGCACAAGCGTAATAAAGACACTGAGTTTTCACGGTCTCACACAAAATTAGACTGGCTTATGACAATGGGCAGAGAGGCTCCTCTAAGACATCGTGGCTGGGCTTTACTGGAGGATGCACATCGATTGAGTGCATGGCTGTGTGTTATGGAAATATGTCTTACTGGCAGGGCGAAGGCATCTTCTTGAAGAACACAACAAATAACACCACAAATTCACGGAACTTGGCTACAATGACAATAGCTGATTTCGTGATGGCTACTGCTTGGCAGAGCTGGGATTGCCTCTGCCATTAAGTACATCAGTGGCCAGCTGTGATAATAGCCATTACTTTCTCACTTAGAAACTTGCCATGTGCACTAGCGCAAGAACAGTGAAAGCTCCCCAGAGAAGCAAGTCAGGCAGACATGCTTCTGTTTTCTCACAGAAGCTGCTTATGACCGGCCCTGCTCACAGACAGATTGCTAATTCCAAACCGATAGACTTTTATGCAGATATTCTTTAGCAACTGAGCCACCAGGGAAGCCCTACTAGCTCAGTTGCTAAAGAATCTGCCTGCAACGCAGGAGACCCCGCTTTGAGTCCTGGGTCGGGAAGATCCCCTGGAGAAGGGATAGGCTACCCACTCCAGTATTCTGGCCTAGAGAATTCCATGGACTGTGTAGTCCTTGGGGCCGCAAAGAGTCAGGCACGAACTGAGCCACTTTCACCTGCACATGCGGATATCACTTAAAAAAAAAAAATGTGGTAACAGATCTAGGACCTCTGTCAAGCTCATGAGCGAGTAGTATAAATGTACAGAATCATCTTTGTCCTGCATAGTGACTACCGTCCTGTATTTGCTTTGAGAGGAGTTGAGCTACTCTTGGTACAGAGGAATGATTCTTTACCAACTGAGCCACAAGGGAAGCCCACTAATCCTGGAGTGGGTAGCCTATCCCTTCTCCAGCGGATCTTCCTGATCCAGGAATTGAACCAGGGTCTCCTGCCTGAGTAACACATATTGCGTAAAAATTGGTGAGGGAGCAGAACTAGGGACATTGATTGGTAAAATCAGTTTTCCTTGTCTAGATGGCTAGCGGAGGCGAAAGAAATGTTGGTGTGGATTTAAAAAATTCTTCTGATACTATACAAAAAATTTACTAGTTCTCTGCAGAAGTCTTTAATGAAGCACAGATATTGTCATTAGATTGCTTTGGTCATATCCGTCTTATCCACATTTATTTTTTAAAATCACATAGAGTGGCTTCAATCACTTGAAGAAACGACAAAAGGTTTCTTTGGTCTCCATTCTATACTGGATCGAGAGAAGGCAGTTGATCAGCATGATGCAGGAGCTCAAGATGTTTTTGGGAAAAACTTGACTAGTCTGTTTAATGATATGGAAGAATGAATTAAGGATGGCAGCACGAAACAGAAGGCCATGCTAGAAGTACACAAGACCTTGTTTGGTAAGTCCAAACATGACTTTTTCTTTCAATTGAAGGATAGTTGCTTTACAGAATTTTGTTGCCAAACATCAACGTGAATGAGCCACAGGTTTACATAGGTCTCCTCCCTCCTGAAACTCTCTCCCGTCTCCTCCTCCCCATTCCACCACTCTAGCTTGTTGCAGAACCCCTGTTTGAGTCCCCTGAGTCATACAGCAAATTTCATTGGCATCTCTTTTAACGTATGGTACTATGTTTCCATGTTTCTCTGCATTCATCTCACCCTCTCCTTCCTCCGCCCTGCCCGTGTCCATAAGTCTGTTCTCTACATCTGTGACTCCTTGGCTGCCCTGCAGATAATTTCATCAGTACCACCTTTAGTTAAGCATTTCTTCCCCCCCCCCCAAGCATTTCTTATTTCTTATTCCACTCTTACTGTCTTTAGTGTGAGACTGATCTCGAAACTGATATGAAAGTATTATTCTCAGCATGGAAAATTGAAAAGATGCAAACATGAAAAATTTAAAAAGTAACGCAGAGGCTAGTCACTCTAGGCTAATCCCTAAAACATTTATTGACTGATTTCTAGTTTCTCTTCTTTAACATTTTTGATCTACGTAATCCTGTGTATTCCTTTTAGTTAGGGATTCATTTTTAGACTATCCTGACTCTTCCATTAAGTTCCAGTTTGGGGTCTGATACACTTACAGATGTGCCAAGTGCTTCCTGAATACTATAGAACATATTTTATGTTTAAAATACTTCCATGCGTATGTAGTGAGTCAATGATTTTAAGTTTATTTGTTACACACTTCAATGTAAAATCAATGTGTGAACTAACATATTCTCGATTTGGAAAAGGTGGCTTTTTTTGTTGTGTGTAAGAATTCCTCACCAGACCAAAGGTCATGGAGAGGTCTATTGTTTTTCTAAAATGGTTATAGTGTTGTTGTTTTTTTCGGTAATTGAATTGGGGTGTGAATTGCAAAGTTTGTGTTTCTGTTCATTTTTTCCATCTGTTCGGGTTTCTTTCTCTCTCCTGAGTCAGACAGTAATTTCCCATTGGTTGTCCAGTTACCAAGGCTGGTGTCCATGCATCCGTGCTGGTCTCTGCATTCATGTCCGGGTGTCCTGTGAAACACTAAGCTTAATTTATTTGGAAATGACCTAGCTGTGCAATATACTGTCATCACTCAGTTGAGCACAAGGATAGAGCCACGTGACCCTGAGCAGCGAAAGGGATGGTGGGGGGCGGGGGGTGGAGGGGCACCGAGACGTCCTCCCCGCTCAAGCCACCCCATCCCCAACCCCCGCCAGAGCTCCCGCAGCCTCGCCAGGCCGCTCGGGGTCCGGGAAGCGCCCCGGGCCGGGCCAGGCGCGTGCTGGCCGGGGGTGGCGTGGGCTGGTCTCCCAGCTGCAGGGCCTGTCCCGGTTTTTCCCATCAGTTTCAACAGTGACGGTCACCCCACATTGTGTGTCGTCTAGATTTCTCACTGACACCCCTGTTAGGGAGTGGCTTTTTAGAGAGATAGGGAAGTTCACTTGGGGGATGTTAATCATGAGAGAAAATAAGGGCTCAGGTGGGATTGCAGATGTCATCCATGGGGTAAATAGAGACAGTTGTTGCTGGTACAAAGACATGAAGTTTTTTTCCCCCTTTTCCCAAAAGGCCATATTTCGACCACATGGGGGCGCTGAGTAACAGCCCATAGCTCGGCTGGAAGGGTGGGCCTTTGATATTGATACCCTGGGATGGGTTGGACATACCCCCAACCTTTGTCATTAATGCAGATGCAGTCCGGGCTGCTTAAGTTGAGTTGAGAAGCAATGTGGTTTGCTTCATGCAAACGTTCATGCCTCGTTTAGGGAGAGATCAATAGCCATACAGGGAGATATGATTAGAAAGAGGAAGAACATCATATGATGCATTTTACTTATCTGAGGCAGGATTGATGGGGTTCTGCTTGAACAAGAGCCTGAGATCTTCAACAGGTTCACAGGAATAGCTGTCCTCTGGCTTTGGAGTCTCAGTTTCTGTCTCCCCCTCCTGTAGGCCATAGGGTTTTATTCTAGAATTGTGGACCCAGGCAGATAGACCCTTCACTTTTACAGCAGTTGAAGTCACTAGAACAACCTGATATGGCCCTGTCCATTTCTCGGACAGCTGGTTTGGACTCCCTTTTTCTTGCCAGGTCTTTACTGATACTTGATCCCCTGGCTTTACCTGGGGATTTTTCAAGTCTTCCTGTGGTTTGTTCTCCATACCGTTGGAGTTCTTGCGGAAACCTTCCCAGGTCAATTATATGTTTTAAGAGTGTATTGGCATCCTCGTCAAGAAACAAATCAGAAGTTAAGAATGGTCGTCCATACATCATTTCATAAGGACTTAACAATAGTGGCCGTTTGTGGGATGTCCGTAGCCTCATGAGGGCTATGGGCAGCATATGTGTCCACTTATTATGTGTTTCTGACATAGCTTAGCCAGAGCCCTTTTAAGAGTCTGGTTGGCTCTCTCTACCTTTCCTGAAGCTTGAGGCCTCCAGGATGAGCGGAGCTGGTATTTTATGCCTAAGCATGCGGCTAGGTTCTGGGGTATCGTGGCTGTAAGTGAGGGCCCGTTGTCACTCTGAAGGGACCGAGGCAGCCCAAACCTAGGCACTGTCTCCTTCAGCAGAGCTTTACAGACTTCTGTAGCTCTCTCAGTCTCAGTAGGGAACGCTTCGATCCATCCTGTGAATGTGTCAATAAAGACTAGCAAGTAAGAAAACCCTTGGGTCTTGGGCATGGCTGTAAAATCTAAATGCGGAGCGGCATTGCCAGTCCGCTCCTGGGTATGATCCCCGATGTTGGACAGGTGTAATTAGAGGAGGTCTGGTTTTTGGGTTATTTTCTTAGACAGGAGTCACAATTTTTTGTGACCTGTTTAAGAACCTTAGCTAACTGCGGATGGGAGAGAATAGGCTTAAGCAAGTTTTCTAGATTATCTTTTCCAAAATGGGCGCTTTTATGTAACGAGTTAGTAATGTTTTAAACCTGAGAATCAGGGAGTATTATTTGGGCCTGATCAGGCTGAAACCACCCAAGTGACCCAATCTCCCAATCCCGCTCAGCATATCGGGAATGTCACCCTGGGGTAAAATCTGGAGTCAGGGTTTCCTTGGGGAAAAGGGTGCAGATAGCAGTGGCAGAGGTAGCTTCCCCGGCAGCTCGTCCTGCCTCTTGATCAGCTTTCCTATTTCCCTGAGCCTCTTTTTCTTGCCCCTTTTGGTGACTCTTGCAGTGGATGACAGCTAATTTTGCAGGAAGTTTGACTGCCTCCAGGAGCCTGAGAATGAGCTCTTTGTGTTTAATAGCAGAGCTTCGGGCACTGAGCATGCCTCTTTCTTTCCAAATTGCTGCACGTGCATGCAGAATGAGGAAGCATACTTAGAGTCCATACACACATTAATCCTCTTTCCTTCTCTTAACTCCAAAGCTCTTGTCAGGGCAAAAAGTTCAGCTTTCTGGGCTGAGGTGTCTGGGGGAAGAGACCCACTTTCCTTAGTTTCTTCCAGGCTCACTACAGCATATCCTGCTTTCCTCTCTCCCTTTTCTACAAAACTGCTGCCATCTGTGTGCCAATTTTCCTCTGGGTCAGATAAAGGTTTCTCTGATAGGTCCCGGCGAGAAGAGTATAACTCGTCTGTGATTTGTATGCATTGGTGATCCAGAGGGGAGGTAGGGGGATCTGGCAGTAAGGTTGCTGGATTTAAAGTCTGGCAGACCCTCAACTTTATTTCTGGAGTGTCAAGGAGGAGGGCTTGGTATTGGGTGATGCTTCCCCCTGTCATCCACCTGTCCCCTTTCGTTTCCAAGACTGCTTGCACCCGGTGAGCCGTATACACTGTGGTGGGCTGACCCAGGGTCAGCTTAGATGTCTCCTTAACCATAAGAGCAGTGGCTGCTACTGCCCGGAGGCAAGTGGGCCACCCTCTGGCCACCTCATCTAGTTATTTTGAGAGATAAGCCACAGGTTGTAATACGGGCCCCATCATCTGCTCTAACACCCCAAGAGCAGTTCCTGTCCTTCCAGAAACATAGAGTCTAAAAGGCTTCTCCAGGTTGGGGAGGCCTAAAGCTGGGGCTGTAGTGATGGACTCTTTTAGGGCATTAAAGGCCACCTTGCAGGTCTCATGCCAGTCGAGTGGCTCTTCCTCTTTCCCCCTTAAATTTTCATATAGGGGTCTGGCCAGATTGCCAATATTAGGAACCCAGATCCTGCAAAATCCGGTCCTTCCTAAAAATCCCCTAAGCAGTTGTTTTGTTTGTGGGTACGGGGTATTTAAGATGAGGGATCTCCCCTCCGGGTCAGGCATTATTTTTATATCCATAATTATAAATCCAAGGTATTTTACTTGGGTTAAGCTAATCTGAGCCTACTTGGGGGATACTCGATAACCCTTTTCCTACAGGAAATTTAGCGTTTTAAATAGTGTCCATTTGAGAGCTGGTAAAATCTGGCCTAGCTATGAGCAAGTCATCCACATACTGTATTAGACTACTGTTTGTTAAAGTTAATTCCCTTAGTTCTCTCCCCGAGGAAGTCCCGAAGATATGAGGGCTGTCCCTAAACCCTTGGGGTAGTCGAGTCCAGTCGAGAGTTGTATGGTCTCTCTTGTTTCCAAGTCCCGCCACTCAAAAGCAAAGAGTTTTTGGGATTCAGGATGGAGAGGAATGCAAAAGAAAGCACCTTGAAGGTCCAAGACTGAGAAGTACTTGGCATTTCCTGGGACTTGGGAAAGGAGGGTATATGCGTTTGGGACTATGGGGTGGATGGGAACCACAGCTTCATTAACAGCTCTTAGATCCTGGACGAATCGGTAAGATCCATCTGGTTTTTGAACGGGCAAGATTGGGGTGTTGCAGGGGGACTCATAGCTGATTCGAGTTCCAGTATCTCGGTATTTGTTAACTAATGGTTTAAGACCCTCAAGAGCTACTGGTTTTAAGGGATATTGTCTTTTCCAGGGCTAGGGAGCATTTGGTCTCAGAGAAATCTTTACTGGTGGAACATTTATGGCTAAACCAGGGCTGGAGATATCCCACACCTGGGGATTGACATCATCTAGACAAGGGACAGACTCCTCCTTTTCTACCTCTGACTGTAAATATTCAGACATAGGCAAAGAAAATTATCGACTTCTACCTTTGTGTCCCCAAGTCACTCTGGTTTGGAGGCGAAAGTATTATTCTCAAAATGGAAAATTTGGAAGCTGCAAACATGAAAAATTTAAAGAGTCACGCAGAGGCTAGTCACTCTAAGCTAACCCCTAAGACATTTATTGACTGATTTCTAGCTTCTCTTCTTTAACCTTTTTTATCTACAGTAATCCTGTGTGTTCATTTTAGTTAGGGATTCATTTTTAGACTATCCTGACTCTTCCACTACGTTCCAGTTTTGGGTCTGATACACTTAGAGATGTGCCAAGTGCTTCCTGAATACTATAGAACATATTTTATATTTAAAATACTTCCATGCTTATGTAGTGAGTCAATGATTTTAACTTTATTTGTTACACATTTCAATGTAAAAGTCAATGTGTGAACTAACATATTCACGACTTGGAAAAGTTGGCTTTTTTTTGCTGTTTGTTTGAACTCCTCACCCGACGAAAGGTCATGGAGAGGTCTATTGTTTTTCTAAAATGGTTATACTGTTGTTTATTTTCTGGTAATTGAATTAGGGTGTGAGTTGCAAAGCCTGTGTTTCTGTTCATTTCATTCCATCTGTTCGGGTTTCTTTCTCTCTCCTGAGTCAGACAGTAATTTCGCATTGGTTGTCCAGTTACCAAGGTTGGTGTTCATGCATCCGTGCTGGTCTCTCCATACATGTCCGGGTGTCCTGTCAAACACTAAGCTTAATTTATTTGGAAATGACCTAGCTGTTCAATACACTGTCATCACTCAGTTGAGCAGAGGGAGAGAAATTCAAGTGACAAAACTCCAGAGAAACTAGTGTCAGAGCGCCCCGGCGTGGCATGCGTGCAGGGGGTTGGGGGGAGGGGGGCGGGGCGCGGAGCGTGGAGATCTCAGGTGTCCTCCCTCCCTGGGCCTCTCCAGGCCCGCCGCTGCTGAGTGGCCTCCCCCCGCCCCCATCGCTTTGGCTGCTCAGGGCCGGGTGGTCTCTGCAGCGGCCCGGCATCCTGCCCGAGACCCCCCCTGCCCACACGCTGTCTTCCAGTCTCTCTCTGAACCCTCGACTCTTTCTGCCTCTGTCTCACCTGGCGTGGGTGCGTGCGAGTGCCTGTCCGTGTGCCTGGCTGTCGCTCGTCCGCTCTCTCAGGAAGGTCCTGTGCTGGGCCCGTGGCGTGGGGGCAGGGCGGGCCTCGGTTTGGGGACAGGGCGGGGCTGACGCACTCCAGGGGGTATGCACAGCCGGCAGGATGGGCGCCTGGGGCCCCGGCTGGGCTGCCCCTAAGCCCGCAGGAGGCTCCGGGGACCGCGGCACCGGGCCGACGCCCCGCTCGTCCGGAACCACGTGACCCGGAGCAGCAAACGTGATGGTGGGGGGCGGGGGGTGGGGGGGCACCGAGACGTCCTCCCCGCTCAAGCCACCCCCCTCCCCAACCCCCTCAGAGCTCCCGCAGCCTCGTCAGGCCCTCGGGGTCTGGGAAGCGCCCCGGGCCGGGCCAGGCGCGTGCTGGCCGGGGGTGGCGTCGGCTCCTCTCCCAGCTGCAGGGCCTGTCCCGGTTTTTCCCATCAGTTTCAACAGTGACGGTCACCCCACATTGTGAGTCGTCTAAATTTCTCACTGACACCCCTGTTAGGGAGTGGCTTTTTAGAGAGATAGGGAAGGTCACTTGGGGGATGTTAGTCATGAGAGAAGATAAGGGCTCAGGTGGGATTGCAGATGTCATCCAGGGGGTAAATAGAGACAGTTGTTGCTGGTACCAAGACATGAAGTTTTTTTTCCCCCTTTCCCCAAAAGGCCATATTACGACCACATGGGGGCGCTGAGTAACAGCCCATAGCTCGGCTGGAAGGGTGGGCCTTTGATAGTGATACCCTGGGATGGGTTGGACATACCCCCAACCTTTGTCATTAATTCAGATGCAGCCCGGGCTGCATAAGTTGAGTTGAGAAGCCGTGTGGTTTGCAAGTGAACATGCCTCGTTTAGGGAGAGATCAATAGCCATACAGGGAGATATGATTAGAAAGAGGAAGAACATCATATGATGCATTTTACTTATCTGAGGCAGGATTGATGGGGTTCTGCTTGAACAAGAGCCTGAGATCTTCAACAGGTTCACAGGAATAGCTGTCCTCTGGCTTTGGAGTCTCAGTTTCTGTCTCCCCCTCCTGTAGGCCATAGGGTTTTATTCTAGAATTGTGGACCCAGGCAGATAGACCCTTCACTTTTACAGCAGTTGAAGTCACTAGAACAACCTGATATGGCCCTGTCCATTTCTCGGACAGCTGGTTTGGACTCCCTTTTTCTTGCCAGGTCTTTACTGATACTTGATCCCCTGGCTTTACCTGGGGATTTTTCAAGTCTTCCTGTGGTTTGTTCTCCATACCGTTGGAGTTCTTGCGGAAACCTTCCCAGGTCAATTATATGTTTTAAGAGTGTATTGGCATCCTCGTCAAGAACCAAATCAAAAGTTAAGAATGGTCGTCCATACATCATTTCATAAGGACTTAACAATAGTGGCCGTTTGGGTGATGTCCGTAGCCTCATGAGGGCTATGGGCAGCATATGTGTCCACTTATTATGTGTTTCTGACATAGCTTAGCCAGAGCCCTTTTAAGAGTCTGGTTGGCTCTCTCTACCTTTCCTGAAGCTTGAGGCCTCCAGGATGAGCGGAGCTGGTATTTTATGCCTAAGCATGCGGCTAGGTTCTGGGGTATCGTGGCTGTAAGTGAGGGCCCGTTGTCACTCTGAAGTGACCGAGGCAGCCCAAACCTAGGCACTATCTCCTTCAGCAGAGCTTTACAGACTTCTATAGCTCTCTCAGTCTCAGTAGGGAACGCTTCGATCCATCCTGTGAATGTGTCAATAAAGACTAGCAAGTAAGAAAACCCTTGGGTCTTGGGCATGGCTGTAAATTCTACTTGCCAGTCCGCTCCTGGGTATGATCCCCGATGTTGGACAGGTGTAATTAGAGGAGGTCTGGTTTTTGGGTTATTTTTTAGACAGGTGTCACAATTTTGTGTGACCTGTTTATCAACCTTAGCTAACTGGAGATGGGAGAGAATAGGCTTAAGCAAGATTTCTAGATTATCTTTTCCAAAATGGGCGCTCTTATGTAAGGAGTTAGTAATGTTTTAAACCTGAGAATCAGGGAGTATTATTCGGGCCTGATCAGGCTGAAACCACCCATGTGACCCAATCTCCCAGCCCCGCTCAGCATATCGGGAATGTCCCCCTGGGGTAAAATCTGGAGTCAGGGTTTCCTTGGGGAAAAGGATGCAGATAGCAGTGGCAGAGGTAGCTTCCCCGGCAGCTCGTCCTGCCTCTTGATCAGCTTTCCTATTTCCCTGAGCTTGTTTTTCTTGCCCCTTATGGTGACTCTTGCAGTGGATGACAGCTAATTTTGCAGGAAGTTTGACTGCCTCCAGGAGCCTGAGAATGAGCTCTTTGTGTTTAATAGCAGAGCTTCGGGCACTGAGCATGCCTCTTTCTTTCCAAATTGCTGCACGGGCATGCAGAATGAGGAAAGCATACTTAGAGTCCATACACACATTAATCCTCCTTCCTTCTCCTAACTCCAAAGCTCTTGTCAGGGCAAAAAGTTCAGCTTTCTGGGCTGAGGTGTCTGGGGGAAGAGACCCACTTTCCATAGTTTCTTCCAGGCTCACTACAGCATATCCTGCTTTCCTCTCTCCCTTTTCTACAAAACTGCTGCCATCTGTGTGCCAGTTTTCCTCTGGGTCAGATAAAGGTTTCTCTGATAGGTCCCGGCGAGAAGAGTATAACTCGTCTGTGATTTGTATGCATTGGTGATCCAGAGGGGAGGTAGGGGGATCTGGCAGTAAGGTTGCTGGATTTAAAGTCTGGCAGACCCTCAACTTTATTTCTGGAGTGTCAAGGAGGAGGGCTTGGTATTGGGTGATCCTTCCCCCTGTCATCCACCTGTCCCCTTTCGTTTCCAAGACTGCTTGCACCCGGTGAGCCGTATACACTGTGGTGGGCTGACCCAGGGTCAGCTTAGATGCCTCCTTAACCATAAGAGCGGTGGCTGCTACTGCCCGGAGGCAAGTGGGCCACCCTCTGGCCACCTCATCTAGTTATTTTGAGAGATAAGCCACAGGTTGTAATACGGGCCCCATTATCTGCTCTAACACCCCAAGAGCAGTTCCTGTCCTTCCAGAAACATAGAGTCTAAAAGGCTTCTCCAGGTTGGGGAGGCCTAAAGCTGGGGCTGTAGTGATGGACTCTTTTAGGGCATTAAAGGCCACCTTGCAGGTCTCATGCCAGTCGAGTGGCTCTTCCTCTTTCCCCCTTAAATTTTCATATAGGGGTCTGGCCAGATTGCCATAATTAGGAATCCAGATCCTGCAAAACCCGGTCCTTCCTCAAAATCCCCTAAGCTGTTGTTTTGTTTGGGGGTACGGGGTATTTAAGATGAGGGATCTCCCCTTGGGGTCAGGCATTCTTTTTCTCTCCGTAATTATAAATCCAAGGTATTTTACTTGGGTTAAGCTAATCTGAGCTTACTTGGGGGATACTCGATAACCCTTTTCATACAGGAAATTTAGCGTTTTAAATAGTGTCCATTTGAGAGCTGGTAAAATCTGGCCTAGCTATGAGCAAGTCATCCACATACTGTATTAGACTACTGTTTGTTAAAGTTAATTCCCTTAGTTCTCTCCCCGAGGAAATCCCGAAGATATGAGGGCTGTCCCTAAACCCTTGGGGTAGTCGAGTCCAGTCGAGAGTTGTATGGTCTCTCTTGTTTCCAAGTCCCGCCACTCAAAAGCAAAGAGTTTTTGGGATTCAGGATGGAGAGGAATGCAAAAGAAAGCACCTTGAAGGTCCAAGACTGAGAAGTACTTGGCATTTCCTGGGACTTGGGAAAGGAGGGTATATGCGTTTGGGACTATGGGGTGGATGGGAACCACAGCTTCATTAACAGCTCTTAGATCCTGGACGAATCGGTAAGATCCATCTGGTTTTTGAACGGGTAAGATTGGGGTGTTGCAGGGGGACTCACAGCTGATTCGAGTTCCAGTATCTCGGTATTTGTTAACTAATGGTCTAAGACCCTCAAGAGCTTCTGGTTTTAAGGGATATTTTCTTTTCCAGGGCTAGGGAGCATTTGGTCTCAGAGAAATCTTTACTGGTGGAACATTTATGGCTAAACCAGGGCTGGAGACATCCCACACCTGGGGATTGACCTCATCTAGACAAGGGACAGACTCTTCCTTTTCTACCTCTGAGTGTAAATATTCAGACATAGGCAAAGAAAATTATCGACTTCCACCTTTGTGTCCCCAAGTCTCTCTGATTTGGAGGTGAAAGTATTATTCTCACCATGGAAAATTTGGAAGCTGCAAACATGAAAAATTTAAAGAGTCACGCAGAGGCTAGTCACTCTAAGCAAACCCCTAAGACATTTATTGACTGATTTCTAGCTTCTATTCTTTAATCTTTTTTATCTACAGTAATCCTGTGTGTTCCTTTTCGTTAGGGATTCATTTTTAGACTATCCTGACTCTTCCACTATGTTCCAGTTTTGGGTCTGATATACTTACAGATGTGCAAATTTCTTCCAGAATACTACAGAATATATTTTATGTTTAAAATACTTCCATGCTTATGTAGTGAGTCAATGATTTTAAGTTTATTTGTTACACATTTCAATGTAAAAGTCAATGTGTGAACTAACATATTCACGACTTGGAAAAGTTGGCTTTTTTTTGCTGTGTGTTTGAACTCCTCACCCGACCAAAGGTCATGGAGAGGTCTATAGTTTTTCTACAATGGTTATAGTGTTGTTTATGTTCTGGTAATTGAATTAGGGTGTGAGTTGCAAAGCTTGTGTTTCTGTTCATTTCATTCCATCTGTTCGGGTTTCTTTCTCTCTCCTGAGTCAGACAGTAATTTCGCATTGGTTGTCCAGTTACCAAGGTTGGTGTCCATGCATCCGTGCTGGTCTCTCCATACATGTCCGGGTGTCCTGTGAAACACTAAGCTTAATTTATTTGGAAATGACCTAGCTGTTCAATACACTGTCATCATTCAGTTGAGCAGAGGGAGAGAAATTCAAGTGACAAAACTCCAGAGAAGCTAGTGTCAGAGCGCCCCGGCGTGGCATGCGTGCAGGGGGTTGGGGGGAGGGGGCGGTGCGCGGAGCGCGGAGGTCTCAGGTGTCCTCCCACCATAGGCCTCTCCAGGTCCGCCGCTGCTCAGTGGCCTCACCCCGCCCCCATCGCTTTGGCTGCTCAGGGCCGGGTGGTCTCTGCAGCTGCCCGGCATCCTGCCCGAGGCCCCCCCTGCCCACACGCTGTCTTCCAGTCTCTCTCTGAACCCTCGACTCTTTCTGCCTCTGTGTCACCTGGCGTGGGTGTGTGCGAGTGCCTGTCCATGTGCATGGCTGTCGCTCGTCTGCTCTCCCAGGAAGGTCCTGTGCTGGGCCTGCGGCGTGGGTGCAGGGCGGGCCTCGGTAGGGCTAAAAGACGGGGCTGAGGCGCTCCAGGGGGTTTGCGCAGCCGGCAGGACGTGCGCCTGTGGCCCCGGCTGGGCTGCCTCTAATGCCCAGGAGGCTCCGGGGACCGCGGACCAGGGTCGAAGCCCCGCTCGTCCGGAGCCACCTGACCCTGAGCAACGAACGGGATGGTGGGTGACAGGGGGTGAGGGGGCACCGAGATGTCCTCGCTGCTCTGCCCACCCCCTCTCACCCCACCCGAGGTTCCGCAGGCACGCCAGGCCCCGGCCGGCCGTGCCAGACGGGTGCTGGCCTCGGCTCGCGGTGTGCGGAGAGGGGGCGCCCTCCGCTGGCCACCGAGCTGCAAGCTCTGGCCAGCCGGAGTCCAGTCGCGGGTCGTGCGGCTCAAGTGCAGCGCGCGCCCGCTGGAGAACTGCAGCCCCAGGCCCGACCGGCAGGTCAGACCGCAAGGGAGGCGCAACACGGGGCTCCTGGGGCGCCTTGCAGCCGCCTCGGTCTAAGGCCATACCACCCTGAACGTGCCCTCTCTCCTCTGATCTGGGAAACTGAGCAGGGTCGGGCCTGGTCAGTACTTGGATGGCAGACCGCCTAGAAGTTAGGCGATTTTTTTTTATTTTTCTGAATGCCTACTTCAGAAAGTTAGAATCGGATGACTTCACACAATAAAACGAATCATATTTTCTTACATAATCTTAAGAATCCAGCAGCTGGTCATTCTTTTTCCTGTCCTAACACAGCTAACTGGAAATCAGTTGTAGTAAGTTCTACTGACTTCAGACCCTCATCCCTAAGGGAAGATATATAGGAAAACCCATAATATATCTAAATAAACATGAAAGATACAATGATGAGAAAGAAAAAAATTTCTCAGTGACATCTTATTTGGTATCGGAAACACGATGATTATGAAAGCACAGCCCATAATCAAGTCCAGGCCATGGAAGCCTGTGACTGTCACTGAGTGTTGACTTCCCTTTCAGCTGAGGTCGTAAAAAGTGCTTTGTAAAATTCTGAGGTTTGAAGCACTTGTATCCTCCCGAAGAGACTGCAATCAGAAGGGTTTCTAGATTATCCTGACGCGGTGGTGAGCTCAAGCAATAAATACTCCAGAGGACGGAAGACAGACATGTTGGGAAGTGGGGATGACTTCTAATGCACTTAGGGAGGAAGGGCATGTACAAGTGGAGAAGCAACACCTCAGTGATGGAATCTTTAAAGACTCCACACATGAAGAAGGAAATGGCAACCCACTACAGTATTCTTGCCTGGAAAACTCCATGGGCAGAGGAGTCTGGCGGGCTGAAGTCCACGGGATTCCATGACTGACCGTGTGTGCACGAGGGTGGAGGGAGACGGGCTGGTAGCAAGAAACTGGTAGAAGTAAAAAATAAGAAAAAAATATAAAATAAAGACTCGATAAATATGACAACGACTGGTAGGAATAAACCTTCAGAAGTGCCTTCTCAGACCTCCCGTCAGAAGCACAAGCGTAATAAAGACACTGAGTTTTCACGGTCTCACACAAAATTAGACTGGTTTATGACAATGGGCAGAGAGGCTCCTCTAAGACATCGTGGCTGGGCTTTACTGGAAGATGCACATCGATTGAGTGCATGGCTGTGTGTTATGGAAATATGTCTTACTGGCAGGGCGAAGGCATCTTCTTGAAGAACACAGCAAATAACACCACAAATTCACGGAACTTGGCTACAATGACAATAGCTGATTTCGTGATGTCTACTGCTTGGCAGAGTTGGATTGCCTCTGCCATTAAGTACCTCAGTGGCCAGCTGTGATAGTAGCCATTACTTTCTCACTTAGAAACTTGCCATGTGCACTAGCGCAAGAACAGTGAAAGCTCCCCAGAGAAGCAAGTCAGGCAGACATGCTTCTGTTTTCTCACAGAAGCTGCTTATGACCGGCCCTGCTCACAGACAGATTGCTAATTCCAAATCGATAGAAAGTTATGCAGATATTCTTTAGCAACTGAGCCACCAGGGAAGCCCTACTAGCTCAGTTGCTAAAGAATCTGCCTGCAACGCAGGAGACCCCGCTTTGAGTCCTGGGTCGGGAAGATCCCCTGGAGAAGGGATAGGCTACCCACTCCAGTATTCTGGCCTAGAGAATTCCATGGACTGTGTAGTCCTTGGGGCCGCAAAGAGTCAGGCACGAACTGAGCCACTTTCACCTGCACATGCGGATATCACTTAAAAAAAAAATGTGGTAACAGATCTAGAACCTCTGTCAAGCTCATGAGCGAGTAGTATAAATGTACAGAATCATCTTTGTCCTGCATAGTGACTACCGTCCTGTATTTGCTTTGAGAAGAGTTGAGCTACTCTTGGTACAGAGGAATGATTCTTTACCAACTGAGCCACAAGGGAAGCCCACTAATCCTGGAGTGGGTAGCCTATCCCTTCTCCAGCAGATCTTCCTGACCTAGGAATTGAACCAGGGTCTCCTGCTTGAGTAACACATATTGCGTAAAAATCAGTGAGGGAGCAGAACTAGGGACATTGATTGGTAAAATCAGTTTTCCTTGTCTAGATGGCTAGCGGAGGCGAAAGAAATGTTGGTGTGGATTTAAAAAATTCTTCTGATACTATACAAAAAATTTACTAGTTCTCTGCAGAAGTCTTTAATGAAGCACAGATATTGTCATTAGATTGCTTTGGTCATATCCGTCTTATCCACATTTATTTTTTAAAATCACATAGAGTGGCTTCAATCACTTGAAGAAACGACAAAAGGTTTCTTTGGTCTCCATTCTATACTGGATCGAGAGAAGGCAGTTGATCAGCATGATGCAGGAGCTCAAGATGTTTTTGGGAAAAACTTGACTAGTCTGTTTAATGATATGGAAGAATGAATTAAGGATGGCAGCACGAAACAGAAGGCCATGCTAGAAGTACACAAGACCTTGTTTGGTAAGTCCAAACATGACTTTTTCTTTCAATTGAAGGATAGTTGCTTTACAGAATTTTGTTGCCAAACATCAACGTGAATGAGCCACAGGTTTACATAGGTCTCCTCCCTCCTGAACCTCTCTCCCGTCTCCTCCTCCCCATTCCACCACTCTAGCTTGTTGCAGAACCCCTGTTTGAGTCCCCTGAGTCATACAGCAAATTTCATTGGCATCTCTTTTAACGTATGGTACTATGTTTCCATGTTTCTCTGCATTCATCTCACCCTCTCCTTCCTCCGCCCTGCCCGTGTCCATAAGTCTGTTCTCTACATCTGTGACTCCTTGGCTGCCCTGCAAATAATTTCATCAGTACCACCTTTAGTTAAGCATTTCTTCCCCCCCCCCCAAGCATTTCTTATTTCTTATTCCACTCTTACTGTCTTTAGTGTGAGACTGATCTCGAAACTGATATGAAAGTATTATTCTCAGCATGGAAAATTGAAAAGATTCAAACATGAAAAATTTAAAAAGTAACGCAGAGGCTAGTCACTCTAGGCTAATCCCTAAAACATTTATTGACTGATTTCTAGTTTCTCTTCTTTAACATTTTTGATCTACGTAATCCTGTGTATTCCTTTTAGTTAGGGATTCATTTTTAGACTATCCTGACTCTTCCATTAAGTTCCAGTTTGGGGTCTGATACACTTACAGATGTGCCAAGTGCTTCCTGAATACTATAGAACATATTTTATGTTTAAAATACTTCCATGCGTATGTAGTGAGTCAATGATTTTAAGTTTATTTGTTACACACTTCAATGTAAAATCAATGTGTGAACTAACATATTCTCGATTTGGAAAAGGTGGCTTTTTTTGTTGTGTGTAAGAATTCCTCACCAGACCAAAGGTCATGGAGAGGTCTATTGTTTTTCTAAAATGGTTATAGTGTTGTTGTTTTTTTCGGTAATTGAATTGGGGTGTGAGTTGCAAAGTTTGTGTTTCTGTTCATTTTTTCCATCTGTTCGGGTTTCTTTCTCTCTCCTGAGTCAGACAGTAATTTCCCATTGGTTGTCCAGTTACCAAGGCTGGTGTCCATGCATCCGTGCTGGTCTCTGCATTCATGTCCAGGTGTCCTGTGAAACACTAAGCTTAATTTATTTGGAAATGACCTAGCTGTGCAATATACTGTCATCACTCAGTTGAGCACAAGGATAGAGCCACGTGACCCTGAGCAGCGAAAGGGATGGTGGGGGGCGGGGGGTGGAGGGGCACCGAGACGTCCTCCCCGCTCAAGCCACCCCATCCCCAACCCCCGCCAGAGCTCCCGCAGCCTCGCCAGGCCGCTCGGGGTCCGGGAAGCGCCCCGGGCCGGGCCAGGCGCGTGCTGGCCGGGGGTGGCGTGGGCTGGTCTCCCAGCTGCAGGGCCTGTCCCGGTTTTTCCCATCAGTTTCAACAGTGACGGTCACCCCACATTGTGTGTCGTCTAGATTTCTCACTGACACCCCTGTTAGGGAGTGGCTTTTTAGAGAGATAGGGAAGTTCACTTGGGGGATGTTAATCATGAGAGAAAATAAGGGCTCAGGTGGGATTGCAGATGTCATCCATGGGGTAAATAGAGACAGTTGTTGCTGGTACAAAGACATGAAGTTTTTTTCCCCCTTTTCCCAAAAGGCCATATTTCGACCACATGGGGGCGCTGAGTAACAGCCCATAGCTCGGCTGGAAGGGTGGGCCTTTGATATTGATACCCTGGGATGGGTTGGACATACCCCCAACCTTTGTCATTAATGCAGATGCAGTCCGGGCTGCTTAAGTTGAGTTGAGAAGCAGTGTGGTTTGCAAGTGAACATGCCTCGTTTAGGGAGAGATCAATAGCCATACAGGGAGATATGATTAGAAAGAGGAAGAACATCATATGATGCATTTTACTTATCTGAGGCAGGATTGATGGGGTTCTGCTTGAACAAGAGCCTGAGATCTTCAACAGGTTCACAGGAATAGCTGTCCTCTGGCTTTGGAGTCTCAGTTTCTGTCTCCCCCTCCTGTAGGCCATAGGGTTTTATTCTAGAATTGTGGACCCAGGCAGATAGACCCTTCACTTTTACAGCAGTTGAAGTCACTAGAACAACCTGATATGGCCCTGTCCATTTCTCGGACAGCTGGTTTGGACTCCCTTTTTCTTGCCAGGTCTTTACTGATACTTGATCCCCTGGCTTTACCTGGGGATTTTTCAAGTCTTCCTGTGGTTTGTTCTCCATACCGTTGGAGTTCTTGCGGAAACCTTCCCAGGTCAATTATATGTTTTAAGAGTGTATTGGCATCCTCGTCAAGAAACAAATCAGAAGTTAAGAATGGTCGTCCATACATCATTTCATAAGGACTTAACAATAGTGGCCGTTTGGGGATGTCCGTAGCCTCATGAGGGCTATGGGCAGCATATGTGTCCACTTATTATGTGTTTCTGACATAGCTTAGTCAGAGCCCTTTTAAGAGTCTGGTTGGCTCTCTCTACCTTTCCTGAAGCTTGAGGCCTCCAGGATGAGCGGAGCTGGTATTTTATGCCTAAGCATGCGGCTAGGTTCTGGGGTATCGTGGCTGTAAGTGAGGGCCCGTTGTCACTCTGAAGGGACCAAGGCAGCCCAAACCTAGGCACTATCTCCTTCAGCAGAGCTTTACAGACTTCTGTAGCTCTCTCAGTCTCAGTAGGGAACGCTTCGATCCATCCTGTGAATGTGTCAATAAAGACTAGCAAGTAAGAAAACCCTTGGGTCTTGGGCATGGCTGTAAATTCTAAATGCGGAGCGGCATTGCCAGTCCGCTCCTGGGTATGATCCCCGATGTTGGACAGGTGTAATTAAAGGAGGTCTGGTTTTTGGGTTATTTTCTTAGACAGGAGTCACAATTTTTTGTGACTTGTTTAACAACCTTAGCTAACTGCGGATGGGAGAGAATAGGCTTAAGCAAGTTTTCTAGATTATCTTTTCCAAAATGGGCGCTCTTATATAACGAGTTAGTAATGTTTTAAACCTGAGAATCAGGGAGTATTATTTGGGCCTGATCAGGCTGAAACCACCCAAGTGACCCAATCTCCCAATCCCGCTCAGCATATCGGGAATGTCACCCTGGGGTAAAATCTGGAGTCAGGGTTTCCTTGGGGAAAAGGGGGCAGATAGCAGTGGCAGAGGTAGCTTCCCCGGCAGCTCGTCCTGCCTCTTGATCAGCTCTCCTATTTCCCTGAGCCTCTTTTTCTTGCCCCTTTTGGTGACTCTTGCAGTGGATGACAGCTAATTTTGCAGGAAGTTTGACTGCCTCCAGGAGCCTGAGAATGAGCTCTTTGTGTTTAATAGCAGAGCTTCGGGCACTGAGCATGCCTCTTTCTTTCCAAATTGCTGCACGTGCATGCAGAATGAGGAAGCATACTTAGAGTCCATACACACATTAATCCTCTTTCCTTCTCTTAACTCTAAAGCTCTTGTCAGGGTAAAATGTTCACCTTTCTGGGCTGAGGTGTCTGGGGGAAGAGACCCACTTTCCATAGTTTCTTCCAGGCTCACTACAGCATATCCTGCTTTCCTCTCTCCCTTTTCTACAAAACTACTGCCATCTGTGTGCCAATTTTCCTCTGGGTCAGATAAAGGTTTCTCTGATAGGTCCCGGCGAGAAGAGTATAACTCGTCTGTGATTTGCATGCATTGGTGATCCAGAGGGGAGGTAGGGGGATCTGGCAGTAAGGTTGCTGGATTTAAAGTCTGGCAGACCCTCAACTTTATTTCTGGAGTGTCAAGGAGGAGGGCTTGGTATTGGGTGATCCTTCCCCCTGTCATCCACCTGTCCCCTTTCGTTTCCAAGACTGCTTGCACCCGGTGAGCCGTATACACTGTGGTGGGCTGACCCAGGGTCAGCTTAGATGCCTCCTTAACCATAAGAGCAGTGGCTGCTACTGCCCGGAGGCAAGTGGGCCACCCTCTGGCCACCTCATCTAGTTATTTTGAGAGATAAGCCACAGGTTGTAATACGGGCCCCATTATCTGCTCTAACACCCCAAGAGCAGTTCCTGTCCTTCCAGAAACATAGAGTCTAAAAGGCTTCTCCAGGTTGGGGAGGCCTAAAGCTGGGGCTGTAGTGATGGACTCTTTTAGGGCATTAAAGGCCACCTTGCAGGTCTCATGCCAGTCGAGTGGCTCTTCCTCTTTCCCCCTTAAATTTTCATATAGGGGTCTGGCCAGATTGCCAATATTAGGAACCCAGATCCTGCAAAACCCGGTCCTTCCTAAAAATCCCCTAAGCAGTTGTTTTGTTTGTGGGTACGGGGTATTTAAGATGAGGGATCTCCCCTCAGGGTCAGGCATTATTTTTATATCCATAATTATAAATCCAAGGTATTTTACTTGGGTTAAGCTAATCTGAGCCTACTTGGGGGATACTCGATAACCCTTTTCATACAGGAAATTTAGCGTTTTAAATAGTGTCCATTTGAGAGCTGGTAAAATCTGGCCTAGCTATGAGCAAGTCATCCACATACTGTATTAGACTACTGTTTGTTAAAGTTAATTCCGTTAGTTCTCTCCCCGAGGAAGTCCCGAAGATATGAGGGCTGTCCCTAAACCTTTGGGGTAGTCGAGTCCAGTCGAGAGTTGTATGGTCTCTCTTGTTTCCAAGTCCCGCCACTCAAAAGCAAAGAGTTTTTGGGATTCAGGATGGAGAGGAATGCAAAAGAAAGCACCTTGAAGGTCCAAGACTGAGAAGTACTTGGCATTTCCTGGGACTTGGGATAGGAGGGTATATGGATTTGGGACTATGGGGTGGATGGGAACCACAGCTTCATTAACAGCTCTTAGATCCTGGACGAATCGGTAAGATCCATCTGGTTTTTGAACGGGCAAGATTGGGGTATTGCAGGGGGACTCATAGCTGATTCGAGTTCCAGTATCTTGGTATTTGTTAACCAATGGTTTAAGACCCTCAAGAGCTTTTGGTTTTAAGGGATATTGTCTTTTCCAGGGCTAGGGAGCATTTGGTCTCAGAGAAATCTTTACTGGTGGAACATTTATGGCTAAACCAGGGCTGGAGACATCCCACACCTGGGGATTGACATCATCTAGACAAGGGACAGACTCCTCCTTTTCTACCTCTGACTGTAAATATTCAGACATAGGCAAAGAAAATTATCGACTTCTACCTTTGTGTCCCCAAGTCACTCTGGTTTGGAGGCGAAAGTATTATTCTCAAAATGGAAAATTTGGAAGCTGCAAACATGAAAAATTTAAAGAGTCACGCAGAGGCTAGTCACTCTAAGCTAACCCCTAAGACATTTATTGACTGATTTCTAGCTTCTCTTCTTTAACCTTTTTTATCTACAGTAATCCTGTGTGTTCATTTTAGTTAGGGATTCATTTTTAGACTATCCTGACTCTTCCACTACGTTCCAGTTTTGGGTCTGATACACTTAGAGATGTGCCAAGTGCTTCCTGAATACTATAGAACATATTTTATATTTAAAATACTTCCATGCTTATGTAGTGAGTCAATGATTTTAACTTTATTTGTTACACATTTCAATGTAAAAGTCAATGTGTGAACTAACATATTCACGACTTGGAAAAGTTGGCTTTTTTTTGCTGTTTGTTTGAACTCCTCACCCGACCAAAGGTCATGGAGAGGTCTATTGTTTTTCTAAAATGGTTATAGTGTTGTTTATTTTCTGGTAATTGAATTAGGGTGTGAGTTGCAAAGCCTGTGTTTCTGTTCATTTCATTCCATCTGTTCGGGTTTCTTTCTCTCTCCTGAGTCAGACAGTAATTTCGCATTGGTTGTCCAGTTACCAAGGTTGGTGTCCTTGCATCCGTGCTGGTCTCTCCATACATGTCCGGGTGTCCTGTGAAACACTAAGCTTAATTTATTTGGAAATGACCTAGCTGTTCAATACACTGTCATCACTCAGTTGAGCAGAGGGAGAGAAATTCAAGTGACAAAACTCCAGAGAAGCTAGTGTCAGAGCGCCCCGGCGTGGCATGCGTGCAGGGGGTTGGGGGGAGGGGGGCGGGGCGCGGAGCGTGGAGATCTCAGGTGTCCTCCCTCCCTGGGCCTCTCCAGGCCCGCCGCTGCTGAGTGGCCTCCCCCCGCCCCCATCGCTTTGGCTGCTCAGGGCCGGGTGGTCTCTGCAGCTGCCCGGCATCCTGCCCGAGGCCCCCCCTGCCCACACGCTGTCTTCCAGTCTCTCTCTGAACCCTCGACTCTTTCTGCCTCTGTCTCACCTGTCGTGGGTGCGTGCGAGTGCCTGTCCGTGTGCCTGGCTGTCGCTCGTCCGCTCTCTCAGGAAGGTCCTGTGCTGGGCCCGTGGCGTGGGGGCAGGGCGGGCCTCGGTTTGGGGACAGGGCGGGGCTGAGGCACTCCAGGGGGTATGCACAGCTGGCAGGATGGGCGCCTGGGGCCCCGGCTGGGCTGCCCCTAAGCCCGCAGGAGGCTCCGGGGACCGCGGCACCGGGCCGACGCCCCGCTCGTCCGGAAAAACGTGACCCGGAGCAGCGAACGGGATGGTGGGGGGCGGGGGGTGGGGGGGCACCGAGACGTCCTCCCCGCTCAAGCCATCCCCCTCCCCAACCCCCTCAGAGCTCCCGCAGCCTCGTCAGGCCCTCGGGGTCTGGGAAGCGCCCCGGGCCGAGCCAGGCGCGTGCTGGCTGGGGGTGGCGTCGGCTGGTCTCCCAGCTGCAGGGCCTGTCCCGGTTTTTCCCATCAGTTTCAACAGTGACGGTCACCCCACATTGTGAGTCGTCTAAATTTCTCACTGACACCCCTGTTAGGGAGTGGCTTTTTAGAGAGATAGGGAAGGTCACTTGGGGGATGTTAGTCATGAGAGAAGATAAGGGCTCAGGTGGGATTGCAGATGTCATCCAGGGGGTAAATAGAGACAGTTGTTGCTGGTACCAAGACATGAAGTTTTTTTTCCCCCTTTCCCCAAAAGGCCATATTACGACCACATGGGGGCGCTGAGTAACAGCCCATAGCTCGGCTGGAAGGGTGGGCCTTTGATAGTGATACCCTGGGATGGGTTGGACATACCCCCAACCTTTGTCATTAATTCAGATGCAGCCCGGGCTGCATAGGTTGAGTTGAGAAGCCGTGTGGTTTGCAAGTGAACATGCCTCGTTTAGGGAGAGATCAATAGCCATACAGGGAGATATGATTAGAAAGAGGAAGAACATCATATGATGCATTTTATTTATCTGAGGCAGGATTGATGGGGTTCTGCTTGAACAAGAGCCTGAAATCTTCAACAGGTTCACAGGAATAGCTGTCCTCTGGCTTTGGAGTCTCAGTTTCTGTCTCCCCCTCCTGTAGGCCATAGGGATTTATTCTAGAATTGTGGACCCAGGCAGATAGACCCTTCACTTTTACAGCAGTTGAAGTCACTAGAACAACCTGATATGGCCCTGTCCATTTCTCGGACAGCTGGTTTGGACTCCCTTTTTCTTGCCAGGTCTTTACTGATACTTGATCCCCTGGCTTTACCTGGGGATTTTTCAAGTCTTCCTGTGGTTTGTTCTCCATACCGTTGGAGTTCTTGCGGAAACCTTCCCAGGTCAATTATATGTTTTAAGAGTGTATTGGCATCCTCGTCAAGAACCAAATCAGAAGTTAAGAATGGTCGTCCATACATCATTTCATAAGGACTTAACAATAGTGGCCGTTTGGGGGATGTCCGTAGCCTCATGAGGGCTATGGGCAGCATATGTGTCCACTTATTATGTGTTTCTGACATAGCTTAGCCAGAGCCCTTTTAAGAGTCTGGTTGGCTCTCTCTACCTTTCCTGAAGCTTGAGGCCTCCAGGATGAGCGGAGCTGGTATTTTATGCCTAAGCATGCGGCTAGGTTCTGGGGTATCGTGGCTGTAAGTGAGGGCCCGTTGTCACTCTGAAGTGACCGAGGCAGCCCAAACCTAGGCACTATCTCCTTCAGCAGAGCTTTACAGACTTCTATAGCTCTCTCAGTCTCAGTAGGGAATGCTTCGATCCATCCTGTGAATGTGTCAGTAAAGACTAGCAAGTAAGAAAACCCTTGGGTCTTGGGCATGGCTGTAAATTCTACTTGCCAGTCCGCTCCTGGGTATGATCCCCGATGTTGGACAGGTGTAATTAGAGGAGGTCTGGTTTTTGGGTTATTTTTTAGACAGGTGTCACAATTTTGTGTGACCTGTTTATCAACCTTAGCTAACTGGAGATGGGAGAGAATAGGCTTAAGCAAGATTTCTAGATTATCTTTTCCAAAATGGGCGCTCTTATGTAAGGAGTTAGTAATGTTTTAAACCTGAGAATCAGGGAGTATTATTCGGGCCTGATCAGGCTGAAACCACCCATGTGACCCAATCTCCCAGCCCCGCTCAGCATATCGGGAATGTCCCCCTGGGGTAAAATCTGGAGTCAGGGTTTCCTTGGGGAAAAGGGTGCAGAGAGCAGTGGCAGAGGTAGCTTCCCCGGCAGCTCGTCCTTCCTCTTGATCAGCTTTCCTATTTCCCTGAGCTTCTTTTTCTTGCCCCTTATGTTGACTCTTGCAGTGGATGACAGCTAATTTTGCAGGAAGTTTGACTGCCTCCAGGAGCCTGAGAATGAGCTCTTTGTGTTTAATAGCAGAGCTTCGGGCACTGAGCATCCCTCTTTCTTTCCAAATTGCTGCACGGGCATGCAGAATGAGGAAAGCATACTTAGAGTCCATACACACATTAATCCTCTTTCCTTCTCATAACTCCAAAGCTCTTGTCAGGGCAAAATGTTCACCTTTCTGGGCTGAGGTGTCTGGGGGAAGAGACCCACTTTCCATAGTTTCTTCCAGGCTCACTACAGCATATCCTGCTTTCCTCTCTCCCTTTTCTACAAAACTACTGCCATCTGTGTGCCAGTTTTCCTCTGGGTCAGATAAAGGTGTCTCTGATAGGTCCTGGCGAGAAGAGTATAACTCGTCTGTGATTTGTATGCATTGGTGATCCAGAGGGGAGGTAGGGGGATCTGGCAGTAAGGTTGCTGGATTTAAAGTCTGGCAGACCCTCAACTTTATTTCTGGAGTGTCAAGGAGGAGGGCTTGGTATTGGGTGATCCTTCCCCCTGTCATCCACCTGTCCCCTTTCGTTTCCAAGACTGCTTGCACCCGGTGAGGCGTATACACTGTAGTGGGCTGACCCAGGGTCAGCTTAGATGCCTCCTTAACCATAAGAGCGGTGGCTGCTACTGCCCGGAGGCAAGTGGGCCACCCTCTGGCCACCTCATCTAGTTATTTTGAGAGATAAGCCACAGGTTGTAATACGGGCCCCATCATCTGCTCTAACACCCCAAGAGCAGTTCCTGTCCTTCCAGAAACATAGAGTCTAAAAGGCTTCTCCAGGTTGGGGAGGCCTAAAGCTGGGGCTGTAGTGATGGACTCTTTTAGGGCATTAAAGGCCACCTTGCAGGTCTCATGCCAGTCGAGTGCCTCTTCCTCTTTCCCCCTTAAATTTTCATATAGCGGTCTGGCCAGATTGCCATAATTAGGAATCCAGATCCTGCAAAACCCGGTCCTTCCTAAAAATCCCCTAAGCTGTTGTTTTGTTTGGGGGTAC